>NW_025213584.1:0-34230 GCF_004010195.1 Chiloscyllium plagiosum | reverse complement strand
AATTAAACTCCATCTGCCACTCCTCAGCCCACAGGCCCATCTGATCAAGATCCCATTGTAATCTGAGATAAGCTTCTTCGCTGTCCACTACACTTCCAATTTTGGTGTCATCTGCAAACTTATTAACTATACCTCCTATGTTCATATCCAAATCATTTATATAAATGACAAAAATAGTAGACCCACACCAATCTTTGTGGCACTCCATTGGTCACAGGCCTCCAGTCTGAAAAACAACCCTCCACCACCACCCTCTGTCTTCTACCTTTGAGCCAGTTCTGTATCCAAATGGCTAGTTCTCCCTCTATTCCATGAGATCTAACCATAAGAATAGTAATATCTGGATTACTCCCGGTGCTATGAGCTAGTGAGGTCAGGAATAGGAGGATAGAGCAGATGAATGCATGGCTGAGAAGCTGGTGTATGGGAGAAGGATTAACATTTTTGGACCATTGGAAGCTCTTTTGGGGTAGAAGTGACCTGTACAAAAGGACGGATTGCACCTAAATTGGAATGGGACTAATATACTGACAGGGAGATTTGCGAGAACTGCTTGGGAGGATTTAAACTACGAAGGTGGAGGGGGTGTAACCCAGGGAGATAGTGAGGAAATAGATCAATCTGAGACTGGTACAATTAAGAACATTGCGAGTCAAACAGTCAGAACAGGCAGAGACAAAGCAGAGAACAAGGTAGGACTGATAAATTAGACTGCATTTATTTCAATGCAGATGAACTCGGGGCATGGTTAGGAGCATGGGACTGGGATATCATAGCAATTACAGAAACATGGCTCAGGGATGGACAGGACTGGCAGCTTAATGTTCCAGGATACAAATACTACATGAAGGATAGAAAGGGAGGCAAGAGGGGAGGGGGAGTGGTGTTTTTGATAAGGGGTAGTATTACAGCTGTACTGGGGGTGGATATTCCCAGAAATACGTCCTAAGTCATTTGGGTGGAACTGAGAAATAAGAAAGGGACGATCACCTTACTGGGATTGTATTGTAGACCCCCTAATAGTCAAAGGAGATCACAGCTATCTGTAAGAATAATAGGATAGTTATGGTAGGGGATTTTAACTTGCAAAATATAGACTGCCATAGTGTTAATGAGTTTAAATGGAGAGGAATTTGTGTGTACAAGAAAATTTTCTGATGCAGTATGTGGATGTACCTACTCTTGGGAAATTAGGCAGGGCAGGTGACTGAGGTGTCAGTAGGGAAGCACTTTGGGGCCAGTGACTGTAATTCCATTAGTTTTAAAATAGTGATGGAAAAGGATAGACCAGATCTAACAATTGAAGTTCTAAGAGGAAGGGTAGTTTTGACAGTTCAAAAGCCTTCAGAAATGAGATAAACGAGTGTCCAGAGAGCGCATATTCCTGTTAGGGTGAAAGGGAAGGCTGGTAGGTATAGGGAATGCTGGATGACTAAAGAAATTGAGGATTTGATTAAGAAAAAGAAGGAAACATATGTCAGATATAGACAAGATAGATGGAGTGAGTCCTGAGATGAATAAAAAGGCAGTAGGAATGTACTTAAGAGGGAAATCAGGAAGGCAAAAAGGGGATGTGAGATAGCTTTGGCAATTAGGGTTAAGGAGAATCCAAGAGGCTTTTACACATACATTAAGGACAAAAGGGTACCTAGGGAGTGAATAGGGCCCCTCAAAGATCAACAAGGCAGCCTTTGTATGGCGCTGCAGGAGAAAGGAGAGATACTAAATGAGTATATGCATCTGTGTTTACTGTGGAGAAGGACATGGAAGATTTAGAATGTTAAGATAAGAATTTCTTATATTAATTTGTGCGATTAATTCATCCACTTTTTCTGAATGCTCCAAGCCAGAAGACTTTTTTTAAAAAAAAAAGACATTCTCAGTCCTGTTCCATTTTCTTGCACTGTGGTCATGTTCTAATTTTGGAGGCAAAAGTGAGGACTGCAGATGCTGGAAATCAGAGTCTAGATTAGAGTGGTGCTGGAAAAGCACAGCAGATCAGGCAGCATCCAAGGAGCAGGGAAATCAACATTTCGGGCAAAAAAAATTTTGCCCTTGGATTCTCTGCTCTCTTCTTATTTCCCATTCTGTCTTCTGTTTTTGCTGTCATTTCCCTCTATTCTGTTTCTGAGCATAGATTTCAATCTCCCTATTATTTCAGTTTAAACCCTCCTCGTTCTAGTCTTGCCCAGGTGCAACCATCCAGTTTGAACTGGATAATATATCGGTGCTGAGTCCGCTGCTTTTCATCATTTATATAAATGATTTGGATGTGAACATAGGAGGTATAGTTAGTAAGTTTTGCAGATTACACCAAAATTGGAGGTGTAGTGGACAGTGAAGAAGGTTACCTCAGAGTACAATTATCAGTTGGGGCAACGGGCTATGGAGTGGCAGACGGAATTTAATTTAGATAAATGTGAGGTGCTACATTTTGGAAAGGCAAATCAGAGCAGGACTTGTGTAGTTAATGGTAAAGTCCTGGGGACTATTGCTGAACAAAGCAACCTTGGGGTGCAGGTTCATAGTTCCTTGAAAGTCAAGTCGCAGGTAGATAGGATAGTAACGGCAGCATTTGATAGGCTTTGCTTTATTGGTCACAGCATTGAGTTTAGGAGTTTGGATGTCATGTACAAGACATTAGTTAGGCCACTTTTGGAATATTAGTTGTAATTCTGGCCTCCCTCCTATTGGAAGGATGTTGTAAATCTTTTCTGAACCTTTTAGAGTTTCATAAGAATGTTACTAATGTTGGAGGATTTGAGCTATCAGGAGAGGCTGTTTTCCATGGACTGTCCGAGGCAGAGGGGTGACCTTTATAGAGGTTTATAAATTCATGAGGGGCATGGAGAGGTTAAATAGACAAAGTATTTTCCCTCGGGTGGGCGAGTCCAGAATGAGACGGCATAGGTTTAGGGGAAGAGGGGAAAAATTTAAAAACTGACCTAAGGGGCTACTTGTTCACACAGAGGTGGTATATGTATGGAATGAACTGCCAGAGGAAGTGGTAGAGGTTGATACAATTACAACATTTAAAAGGCATCTGGATGGGTATATGAATAGGAAGAGAAGAGTTTAGAGCGATATGGGCCAAGTGCTAGCAAGTGGGACTAGATTAGGTTAGGATATCTGGTTGGTATGGACGAGTTGGACCAATGGTCTGTTTCCGTGCTGCACATCTCTATGACTCTAATCAATCACACAGCTGTTAGCTGTGAACGGTCTTAGTAATTGACAACTGTTCACTAATCCACAGTCCAATTAGCCACTTGTAGGGAAAGTGGTTCCTTCTGTTCTACCATTCTCACAAAATGCAACCGAAATCATCTCATTTGGATTCTACAAAATGCCATTAGCAATAGTCCAGAAATTCAGAGTCAAGCATTTGCTTCTGAAATGAAACAAAAAAGATAGTAGTATGTATTTATTAAAAATATGCAATATCTGAGAAATACAAGTATGAGATATGACCAGTGCAGCATTAAAAAAAACATTAATGTACAAAGCATTTTGTATTTATATAACAATTTCAATTTAACATTTGTGAAAATAAAAACCATTTTATATGGCCCATTAAAGAAACTTATTTTGGTTTTGATCACACTCACTAAATGCAGCTAATTTTGCTTAGGTTTACTATCAGTTACATTGTGGTTTAAAAAACATTCTATTTAACAGCTTAACTATCTGAAATAATGTACTGTAACAGGTAATAACAAACGTGCAGTAACCTCTTTAATAAGAAAAGAACAATCCCTCTGTGGGTAAAATGTTAAATACCTTTTTCTATTATGACTTCAATAATACTCCTGGGATAAAATTTATTTTTATTTATTAATAACTGACATGAGTTCTTTCAAACTACTAAAACGCTAATAAAAAGCCATTTTGAGCTGCGTTTAAAAAATGGAATATTGGTGCTTGCATTGGGTGATTGAGCAATATAACAAACATTTTACATGTATTTGTTCCAATAATAAAAACATATACAGCATGAGAAGAGAGTGCTGACTAGTTAGCATAGAGATGTAGCAAGATCTTTTAAATGTCAGTCATAATGAGCTAATTAAAGGCAGGTAACGTCTGAATTGTCAGAGCAATGCCATGGGAAATGGAGCAAGAATGTATCACAAGATCAGAACTCACATATCACATGAATGATGATTTGATGCGGGTAGTCTTGATACGTCCTCTCACAATGTCTATTCATGAGCCTGTCGATAAGCTCTATTTTGCAGCAAATGAAACTGTTGCAATTAAATGCATATATTGGCCATTGAATGTAGGCTTGTGGCAGATACTAGCACAGAATCCATTGGCAATTTTTTTAGCTAACACATCAAGGAAAGGGATCTTGTTTGATGCCTCCTTTTCAAATGGTAAACCTAAGCGCAGAATGGAGTTTACTAAATTGAGTAAAGATAATCTTTGATGCAGCTACGGATTCAAACATTGCAAACGTGTCACTGACTGTTGGAAGTGTTCAAGGGGTGAAAGATTAGTCATTATTCGATCAAAAGGGCGCATTACTATAACTGAAATTTAGCTTGACTACATGATCTATCAAGTTCATGAGTTTGATGGAAACAGATTCAGACACTGGTTGCACTACATTGCCAAGATATAGTGATAAAATATAAATGTGAATGGTTTCCTAGAGTGGTAAGTAAGCTAGCAATGTCAAAAGAGTACATGGACACAATACTGCTCTTGATATGTATGTTTTGCAGGATATACAGTAATGTTTCAGAGCGTACATGGAAAACAAGAATTGGCTGCACTAGCTCACACTCAATCATTTGACCAATTCATGTTCTGCACAATTACATCATAGATAACAGTGTAAAGGGACATCACTTTGGTATGTCTCGGGCAGCTCATATGACAGGATTTGTACTCCCAGGTCACCTTATCCAATCATATATATCACTAGAAAGATCATGAGCCCACCAAATGTCTTTGCAACTTGCCCTCGAGCGTAGTCTGTATGTTACAAGAAAGAGAGTTAGAGACAGCCAAAACCCTGCTGCTTCACCCTAACCAATCAGACTCTACCTGCCTAGTATGAAGTATGAGTTTAATCAGCTAAGATTGATATTTACCAAGTCAACCATGAACCAGCAAATCAGCACTCTAATTTCATGCTATATTAATTTTTGGTCTTTTCCCAAGTCAGTTTCTTGCATTCCAATTCTGATTAATGCAAGGTGAAAATCTTCAACTGTAACTCTTTTTAGCAATGCTTAATTCTGTACTACCAAGCAATTATCAATAAAGAAAATCAGCATGACTTTTACCAAATGCTGCATTTTTCGTTCACTGCATGTTTTAAAAATTGTAATATCGCTGTGCCAGGCTAAACATTTACATTAAAACAAAGGCAGAAACTTCATAACACTATAAAGATATAGAAGCAGAAGTAGACCATTTGGCTCATTGAGTCTGTTCCACCATTCAATGAGATCATGGCTGATCTGATGATCTCAATTCCACTTTCCTGCCTTTCCCCCATAACCCTTAATTCCCTTATTGATTAAAAATTTCTATGAGCTTGAAATATATGTAATGACCCAGCCTCATCAGTCCTCTGGTGGTAAAAAAAATTAACAGATTCACTGCCTTCTGACAGAAGAAATTCCTTACCTTTGGCATAACTAGGCGACCTCTTACTCTGAGATTATGCCCTCTGATCCTTACGTGGTGAGGCCACTTTTAGAATACGATTCTGGTCGCTCTTCTATAGGGAGCATGGTGTTAAACTTGACAGGATGCAGACAAGATTTCCAAGGATGTTGCTGGGACAGGTCAGTTTGAGTTACAGGGAGTGAATAGGCTGGGGTGTTTTTTTTTCCCTGCAGCATTGGAAACTGAGTGGTGACCTTTTATACAGGTTTATAAAATCATGACTGGCATGGTTAGGATGCATAACCAACGTCTTTTTCCTATGGTGGGGGAGTTCAAATCTAGAGAGCAAAGGTTTAATGTGGGAGGGGAAGATTTATAAAAAAGGACCCGAGGGGTAACCTTTCCATGCAGAGGATTGTGTATGTATGGAACAAGCATGTACAATTACAGGTACACAATCCTTTATCTGAAAAGCTCCAAAATCCAAAATTTTTTTGTGGAGTGTCATTTTGGGGTGCAAACAGGTGACCCAATTCCACACCCACTCAAACCACATCACTCAGACGTGACATGGCAGCTGGCCCAGCACTGGTAGGCATCAATTCTGTCTCAACCTTCATGCTATTCACACATGTGTCTGCTGTTCGGTAATTTATTT
The DNA here is from genome assembly GCF_004010195.1 of Chiloscyllium plagiosum. NCBI lineage: Eukaryota > Metazoa > Chordata > Chondrichthyes > Orectolobiformes > Hemiscylliidae > Chiloscyllium > Chiloscyllium plagiosum. Next base: position 27,947 of record NW_025213584.1, on the reverse strand, counting down.
TATTTTACTGTGAAAATGTCATTTATTCCAAAATCTGAAAAATTCCAAATTCTAAGAAACAACTAGCCCAAAGATTTCGGATAAAGGATTGTGCACCTGTACAACATTTAAAAGGCAGCTGGATTGGGACATGAATAGGAAGGGTTTAGAAGGATATCGGGCAAATGCTGGCAAATGGGATTAGCTCAGACTGGGATACAGACATAGGGAGAATGTGCAAACTCCACATAGATAGTGGCCTGAGGCTGAAATTGAACCCAGGACCCTGGCACTATGAAAAATCAGCGCTAACCACTGTGCGACTGTGATATCCCTTTCTTATGGTGTTATGTCAAGTACAATTAAATCAATCACAGGATCATAATAGGTTTACTGATTTGAGTGGGCAGGGATTGGTAATGATATAATTTTCTTTGGAAGATTGAGGTAGGTGGGTTGTTTTAACTTAAGAAAAATTAGGAACAGTTGAATAATGTTCTGCAATTAGCAGCCTTTATATGTTAAGCATAATATAACAGATAATAGATGCAAGGCAGTGAATTATATTCTATGCCTATATTCAGATTATTTAAAATATGTCTGATCAAACATATTAAAATTTATAATAGACACATGGAAATAATGGAAGTATGCGCTACGGGCAGTAAAATCAGAGGTTTTAGACAATCGCCCCTCAACAGCTAAAGGTCAAAGCTCAAAAAACTGCTTGGTGTTGTATTGACATTTTGTAGTTTTCAAATACTTGCAAAAAAAATTGGTGTGTTTTGTTTCCCTCTGCAACTGAATTGATCAGATAAATATTTTCAGATCTTATACATACTATTAGATAGCATTACAAACTAGATAGCACTAGAAAAAAAGCATTGAAAGCAGCTCATTAATGAGATATTAATTATATTACATCTAATCTTCAAGCTCAAGTTTGATTTTTGCTTTTAAATTGCAATTAATTTCTTTTTATAGCCTTTCTTCACTTTTTTAATTCCTCACTCCCTTTATAAATTATTAGTTTGCAGAGTGACCCCTACAAAACCCTTAGTAACTGTGAATACATGAAAAATACAAATGAGTAATAAATTCCAAATTTACACATGAAATTGTTGCAATTAAATACTAACAAATAGTATGCAGAATACAGAAAATCTGAAATAAAAACAGTAAGTGTTGGAAATACTTAGCAAGTTTGGTCATTGTCCTGAAACATTTCTCTCCACAGATGCTGCCTGATCTATGGATTTTGCATATTTGGCAATCTAATTAGCTTTTCTTTGGTTAATTTGTTATGTGAAAGGTAAATATATATGATTCAATCAAAATATAGTGTAGTAAAAAGTGAATTATGTTCAATTGCGCAATGGAAATAATACAATTCAAGTTAACCCAAATCATTCCACTTCAGCACCAATTTAAAACATTTTTGTCTGCACTATGTAATTTCAAGAGGAATGAATAAAAGTGAAAAAATCAAATCTACTCTTTATTAGTGCAGATTTGTAATGATTCCATATAAAATAAAAATATTTAAGTCTCACTGTTGCATGCATTAAGTAATTCTGTAGTGCAATGTTTTTGTTTCAGACATACTTTGAAAAGCGTTATTGAATAGATGGGCCGAAGTACAGGAATTGCATGCTTCCCTCAAATGAGCAAAGTTCAACACAATAAAAGGCATGCCAAGATGATAAATTACCCCACATTCCAGATGGCAATTTTCCCATCTTCTTTGCCAGCACCACTAATAACATATCTGTCTTCAATACTGCACAGTACTCGAACCATGTCTACATGAGCCACCAGTTCCTTTTCCACACTGCATTTGATTGTGTCTACCACATAGATTTTCCCTCTCATTTTGTCTGATCCTTTGCCTCCAATCCAGAGCTGAAAGAGGTTTTTAAAAATTATATGTTATTAGTCACTTATGTTCCTTTCAACATAGCATTAACTAGTTCCAACAGAGAATCATTAGCAATACCTAAACTCTACTTTTTTTATTAAAGAATTGTGATTTTGTCATACAATATTAAATTTCACTGTTCGTAAGTAGAATTTTGCATGCAGAAAATAGTCAAATACCTTATCTAATCAATTGTTTTTGTATTTGAAACTGGTAAAAAGAAACACAATTGCACATAAGTCAAGTAAATATTTCTCTCCAAACCAAAGGGGAAAAAAAAAGTGGAATCGAGATGATATTTGACCCCACAAGACCCAACTAAAAGATATCTTCTAATCAACCTGTTTAGGTGTTATTACACACCACTGGAGTGCATAGGACTCTAAGTCAGGCCTTCTGGCTCAGAGATAAGGCTCACTGTGCCACAAAAGCCCTCGATAGCCAGCTTAAAGCAATACTATTAAACCAGCTAGTAGAAGATAAATCAGCAAATGAAACCCTACCAACATAATGATAACCTGCATGTACATGATAAAGGAACACAAGATTGTTTAGACCACTGGAGGTTCTCAAAAGGGGAGGTATTTCCTGATGCTTTGAAATAAAGGCAAACCAACATGAATTCCTTAATCGGAATATCAACATCGCAAAATGAGAAGTATTTCCTTATGTTTTGAAATAAAGGTAAACCAACATGAGTTCTTTCATCGGAATATCAACATCTTTTCTCCACCAACATAAATGCTGCCCCTTCCACACTTCACCAGCTCAGATGAAGAGTCATCCAGACTCGAAAACATTAGCTTACTCTCTCTCCATTGACGCTATCTCCATCATTTGTTGTTTTCAGTACAGATTCCAGCATCTGCAGTAATTTGCTCCTACATGAATACTGATTGACTGACTTGCTACAATCTCTGATGCTATTTGTCTTTGAGAGGGGTTATGAAGAAGAAAATATTAGTAGAAGAATGATTATGAGTCTACACTTAGTGCCTAAATTGAATGAGGATGGAATTGGAAGGCATTTTACCTCAATTGAGAAGATTACCAGGCAGATGAGGTTGCCAAAAGAGGTTACAAGATATTTTGACAGGTATAACTAGGACTGTGAATACCAGCCTGTCAAAAGAACAAATCTGCAGTGTGAGAACAGACAGGCAATACTTAATGCTTATGAGCTTGTACCTGAAGCTTGGCAATTTAAATTTATGATGACATGAAAGAAACTTATGGAATTTGTAGGGGAGAAAGAAATGTTTTGGGATTTATGGTTTGGATCACTTAGAGAAAAAATTAAGAATTTAAGGCAAATTTTAACAATGGAAGAATTCAGAAGGGTCATCTGAACATTGACTCCTCCACCTCCTGATGCTGCCTGGCCTGCTGCGTTCTTCCAGCCTCCCGCTTGACTACTTAGAATTCAGAAATAGCATTCCTACGGATTTAAAAACTTATTTAGATGAGCATTAGGTCGCCTCAGAAAAGCAGCAATTCTAGTTGAACCTGTGATATTTCGCAAAGGCAATAACAAATGGAGGCTCATCCCAGAACTCTGCATTCATGTTGTTTAAGAGGGATCTGTGTCTTTCTTGACAAAGTAACAGAGTAGCTCTGAGTTCAAATTTGCTGTGCTGTGGTGAATTTTATTGCACAGAGTTGGATGATGGCTTGAGAAGTTACTAAGAGTGTTGTGGAAGTGGAAGATATAATAACAGTGGATTATTTACAACCTTTGACTACAGCTGAGCAGAGTTAATTAGCAGATACATTGAGGACAGACTTAAAATTAGGAGTCCATAAGGATAGATACTTCAAGTGCTTATACCGCATTTACAATTGGAAGGAAGCAAATCTGAAACTCGGATGTCACAAATGAAATTAGCTAATGTACAGTTAGAAGTTTACAAAAATTGAATTAAGGAAATAAAAGATGCAAAATTGAGGAGAAAAAAAGTTATAGCACAATGGAAAGAGAGGAGAAAGAAAAGCAGAGAGAAATTAAATTAAGAAAACTTTAACTCCAAGATATTAAGAAGTTACAGGAAATGAGTTAGCCAAAGAAAAATAATAAAAAAATAAAGAGGTAGATAATTTGGATTATTCTATTTTATCTAAATTTCTTTTGCAACAGAATTCTAATTTATGTTTTAGTGAGGAACCACTTAGTTAAAACCAAATTAAATCAAACGTGATTTATCAAGCCAGGTCTCTGAGTGGGATTCGATTTTCCAGTAGGACCATCTGTAAGGATCATAACACTAGTTCATGCCAAACCATGGCCTAACACATGTCAGCAATGGTCTGGTATGATTAACTTGGTGTGAATACAGGCAGATCTTTGGATGGGTTCAGGATAACAGATAGGAAATGGACAGAAGACAGAGTAGCAGAAGACAGGGTTAAGGTTAGGGTTATTTAAAAGATATTTAAATTTTTCAGCTTTATCTGTTAATACTAGTGCATGTGGGCTGTGCATTTTAATAAGCAGGTGGGTAGACAGAGATGCTCTCCCTCCTGGCTTCCCTCACTCCTCAAATGCCTCCCTTCTTATATCCTCCTCACATCTCCTCATTTGTCTCCTCCAGCCAGCCCACTCCTTAACCCCATCAAACTCCATTTCAATATTGCGTATCTTCTTTTTGCATGTGCATCATTGAATTTATACACATTGTTGTAGTGGGTCTGGAATCATGTGGAGGATGATTTCTAGAGTAGTGCATACATGCAGTTGTTCGCAGCAGACAGTGCCAAGTATTTCATGATTGTTGCAGACTAGGCTAGAAGTTTGTGATATAGGTACAATCCTGATATTTATTCTAGAGCCAGTTCTAATTAAAAGTTCAGAAGACAGTTGAGAAGTGTCAGGTGCCTTGCAAACCTGGCACAGGATATCTGGTGCTTCTACATGAATATAAATGTTTTGTGCTTATTTGAAGGTAGCTGGTTAAAAGAATTTTTTTTAACATGAAGAAAATATCATAATATCATGAAGAAAAAAATCAATGGTAGAACGTGGAAAGCATTACTTCCAGCACTTAGGCTAATTTATTAAAAATCAACATTAAAAATCCAAAACACATGTACACATTAGTCAATACATACTAAAAGAAAGAATCTGAGGAAAATAAATCTATTTAAAATTTGAAATATTATTTAATTTGATTTTTTTCAATAACTTGAATATGCTTGATAATTACTTTTCAACAGTTTGTTAAAAAAAGATCATTTAAAACATAAAACAGCGGACTAACAATAAGAGCCAACATCACACCAGAGCTTTTACTCATTCTGGTAAAGAGATTAAGTGGTGAGAAAATTAATATAGTTTTGGTTAGTTAATGCCAGAAAAAAAATGGCACATTATAGTTGACAACAGTAGCTCTGATTAAGACTCAACAAGGCAGTACTGAGAAAAATTAAATGTAATAATTTGAATTCCATGTTATTTAGAAATAATATTACCATTCCTTAAATAAACTTGAAATTGAAGTTATGTAAATACCTGATTTTTAACACGTATCATACAATTAATGCTATTGCAGGCCTGAAGCTGGATCTTCTGCAAGGGTTGTGACAGATATTTCAAATCCCAAATACAAACTTCTCCTTTATCAGCACATGCTGTCACCAACTGATTTTCCTGAAGAGAAAATATATGAGCCAGTCACGAAAATGAAACAATACATGTCACAAGTTTTATTCGCTTGTTCGACTTAAGAGTAATCTCAGAACACTTGTTCAAGACTCCTGCTTCTGTTGCTACAACACCAGTAATCAAAAATATGTCCATATATAAAATGCAAAAGTGTCACCTCCAACATACTGACTTTCTCAAAAGTAAAGCAGTTTTCTCAATTTCACAGCAGTAAATAGATGCCCATTTTCTTCAATTAAGTGTTTCCAATGCTGCAAAGTTTATGCAAAATCAGTACTATTATCAGGGACCATTTTTCCAAACATTAACTGCATTTTTCATTTCTTTACTCTTTTTTGAAATGAACACTGAATATTTTACTCAACTATAATATGTATTTCTAATACAAAAAAAATGCTACGTGTGCTAGAAATTTGAAATAAATCAGAAAATGTTAGAATTATTCAGCAGATTCAAGCAGCAAATGTGGAGAAACAGTTCACATCTGTGACCTTCCAACATGGTGGAAAAAGGGGGTGAGGTGAAATTTCTACCATTTGACAAATTATCAACCCTCAGCAATCCACCACATTAAATACCTGTTCCGATCTTCAAAAAAAAAAATGAAGCTGGGGTTTCCAGAGAGTAATGGTGGTCTGTATTCTCCACGAAGCCTCAATATGTATTATACAAAGCACTAGAGAAACTTAGTAGCTCTGGCAGCAAAGGTACAGAGAGAAATGGAGTTAACTTTCCAATTTCAACTGGACTTGAAATGTTAGCTGTAGTTTTCTGTCTCTCCCCAGAGATGCTGTAGACCTGTTAAGTTTCTCTAGCACTTTTTGGTTTTATTTCAGATCTCGAGCATCAGCAATATTTTGTTTTTACTTTTGTTGTATCAAAATGTAATTGTTTCAGCCTACCTCAAGAAAGACAAGGAAACTGCTAAATTGGACATAACTCCCTTTTGGATTTTCCAGTAATGTCACTTTTCGTACCACCTGTCCATTTTTTTTCACTTCCAGCAAAGCGTCTCCTATACCTAATAGACTCAGGGCAGACAAGCTTGAAATATTAATATTACAGACAACCATTTAATTTGATAGAGTTTTTTGGGGGCATAATAGAGAGCATTAATGAGGGCAAGGTAATATAAACATAGAGTCTCAAAAGGCTTGAGGTAGGGCATCACCCAACAGGTTTGTTAGCAAAGTTGAAGCCCATAGAATAAATGGGACAGTGGCAGCATGGATTCTGAATGAGCTGAGCGACAGGAAACATTAGTGTTAAACTATTTTTTTAAATAAAGGAATGTATACATAGGAGATCAAAAGCTAGGAAGTAATGATTTGTTTAACAACACTAGCTCAATCTCAATGAACAGCTTTTGACATCATATTTTAAGAGGGACCAGAAGGCTTTAAGGAGGATACTCTTAAACAAAGAGTGAGAAGAGATTTGAGAGAAGTGTTCAAAATCATGAGGAACTTAGACTGAATAGATAGGGAGCAAATGCTCCCATTGGGAGAGGGGTCAAGAACCAGAGGACACAGTTTTAAATGATTGGAATAAAGAGTCAAAGGTAACATGATAAAAACTTTTTTATGTACTGTAATTTGAATCTGACTTGTACTACCTTAAATAGTGATAGCTACAGGTTCAACCATGGTGTTTAAAACAGAATTGAATAAAACCTGAATGGAAAAGAAAAACTCGCAGGGATGCAGAAAAGGGCCAAAGAGCAGAACTTCCTAAATTTCTCAGCATCAACCTAATAAGCCAAATAGTGTCTTTCTGCATGACAAAGTCCACGATTAAGTGAAATCCATGTAAGGCATCGAATAGAAGGAAACATTCCATCATATAAATGGATAGTCAAAAAATGCAGTATGCAATTGTTAAATAAACCTGACTGTTACAACACTGAGGAAATATATTTGGTTAGTAGTTAAATACTATGATCTTCTGTGCAATTTAAATAAATCTATTATCTATATATGCAATTTTATCTTGTTTTAAGAAACTGGAAAAATTTAAAGAAAATTAAAATATTGCTATTACTTATGCAATTTTATCTTGTTCTAAGAAACTGGAAAAATTTAAAGAAAATCAAAATATTGCCATTACTTACAACACCAGAGCATAGAATTGTGAAGTTTAATGGAAGTTAACTTGTGGCAGTTGGACAACTGAAAATTAGTCTTTATCTCTAATGTGTGCACATCCCAGCAAATGACTCTTCCATCGAGACTGCATGAATACACTTGCTTTTGACTAAAAATACAAAACCTTTATTACTTCACTACTTAACACAAACTAAATCAAAAGATGCTTACTCAAAGCATGCTGTATTAATTCATACATTATTCATATCTTCTCTTCAAATATCATAATTTCAAAGCTCTAAATCTAACTTCTAGACAGTAAAGAACATATTTGTTTGAGCTACAATACCTGAACTTTGAGCCCTTATCCTCCAAGACCATGTCGGTGACATCACTGAAGTGTTCAGTCAGTTGCTTGTTGCAGGACATGCTATGAGCATTGATAATGTAAACAGAGGAATCTTGTGAACCAACCCAAACTTGGCTGAACTCCACTGCCAACATACAGTTCTGAAAATAAATCAATAACAAAACCGGCTAATTTCAATAATAGAAATATCAAATTGTAACACAATTCATAAGAGCTCTTAAATAGGAATACATGTTTCAGGAAGTAGATTTTGTACCAACTATTATCACATTCGACACTGCACTTTTTGGACTGCAATGAAAATTAATCAATTTTCTCACTATTGTATTATCTGTAAGGTCTCCCTCCCTGCCCAATTATTCACAATGTTTTCAAATTGTATTTCCCAAAGCCAGACAGTCTACATTGCACAGTAGTTATGGAAGTGGCCCTCGAAATTGTGGATGCATCGGTGGCCATTTTCCAAGATTCTATAGACTCTGGAGCACTTTAGATTGGAGAGTAGCTCATGTAACCCTCTATCTTAAAAAAAAAGTTAGTTAGAGAGAAAACCAGGCATTTTAGACAAGTCAGGCTGTCGTTGGTAGTGGGGAAAATGCTAGAGTCCATTGTAAAACATATAATAACAGAGCTCTTGGAAAATACTGACAGAACCAAACAGAGTTAGCATAGACTCACATCGTGCTTGACAAATCTACTGGAATATTTTCAAGGATGTAACTAGTAGAGTTGATGAGAAGGAACCAGTGGATGTGGTTTAGTTCAACTTTTAAAAAGCTTTCAACAAGTCCCACATAAGAGATTAGTGTGGAATATTACAGCAAATGTGATTGAGAGTAGTGTGTTGAGACGGACAGAAAGCTGGTTGACAGACAGGAAATAAAGAATAAGAATGAACAGGTGTTTTACCAAATGGCAGTCAGTGACTAATTGGACATTGCAGGGATCAATACTAGGTCCCCAACAATTTACAATATACAATAATGATTTAGATGAGGGAACAAAATGTGATGTCTCCAGATTTGAAGTTGACACAAAGCTGGGGGGGATGTTGTGAGGAGGACGATGAAATGTTGGACAAGTTGAGTAAATGCCCAAATGCATGGCAGATGCAATATAATGTGGATAAATGTGAAGCTTTTGTAGCAAGAAAATGTGAGTACAGGAGCGGGATATTTTGTTTCAATTATACAACACATTGGTCAGACTACACCTGGAATACCGTGTGCAGTTTTGTTCTCCTTATCTGAGGAAGGATATTCTTGCACAGAGAGAGCAGCAAGGATTTACCAGACTGATTCCTGGGATGACAGGATTACATTTGCTGGAGTTCAGAAGAATAGGGGGTGATCTCATAGAAACCTATTAAATTTGAACAGGATTAGACAGAAAGGCTGTTCCAGATGGCGGGGAGTCCAAAACCAGAAGTCACAGTCTAAGGATACAGGAATATCCATATCTGAGATTACCAGAAATTTCTTCACTCAGACAGTGGGGAGCCTGAACATGGCACAATTTCAAGTAGATGTCAGAAATAGCACTTGGGGCTAAAAGGATCTAAGAAAATGGAAGAAAAGCAAGAACTGGGTTTGAATTGGATGATCAGACATGATCATAATAATGGCAGAGTATGCTCAAAGAGTCCAATATTCAACTCCTCCTTCTATTTTCTACATTTCAGTGTAACATGTTTGTACAAGAAAGATTTCATTCAAAAGAACGTGATAGCAATTTTAGATCCATTTGAATTGACATCCAATCCTCAAATTACAATTCAAAACAGAAATGAGGAGACATTTCTTCAGCCAGAGAGTGGTGGGTCTGTGGAATTCATTGCCGCAGAGTGCAGTTGAGGCCGGGACGCTAAATGTCTTCAAGCCAGAGATTGATAAATTCTTGATGTCACAAGGAATTAAGGGCTACGGGGAGAATGCGGGTAAGTGGAGTTGAAATGCCCATCAGCCATGATTGAATAGCGGAGTGGATTCAATGGGCCAAATGGCCTTACTTCCACTCCTATGTCTTATGGTCTTATATCAACAAGGTATTCAGCAGACAAGATGCTGTCTGTTTTGCATCCCTTCCACAGTAAGATCTTACATTTTCAAAATGTCACACACTTAACACATGAAATCAAATTCTTCCAAGAAGTATTCCAATCAAACGCATGTTTAAGTAAACTTTTCAGACCAAACTTTTTTTCACTCAGTAATTTAAGGGATTGACATCTACATGGTTATTGTTTTTTAGCAGCTTATTTTCAACTAAAGACAGTTACCAGTACATTTACAAGGTAATAAAGAGTCAATGGCCTACTGGCATTATTGCTGGACAATTAATCCAGAAATCCAGAGAGTGTTGAACACAAAACCACTGTCGATTGTCAGAAAAACCCATCTGGTGCAATAATATCCTTTAGGAAAGGTAACTGCTGTCCTTATCTGGTCTGGCTTATGTACGATTCCAGATCCACAGCAATATGGTTGACTCTTAACCTTCCTCTGAGTAATTAAGGATGGCCACTAAATGCCAGTGACTGCCACATTCTGTGAATAAATTTTTTAAAAAACACTGGTGCCCACACATTTACAGTTTTTCTCTCTCTGTTATTAAAGAGCTTGCCCCCAAACCACAGGAGAGAAAGCATTGGCTGGGCCTGTGATTTCAATGCTTCTCAGGAACTGGGATAGAAAACCAGACGGGCTGCAGCAATAGAAAACATCACAATGACAGCTTCCAGACTGTGATTTAAGTCTTTGAATATCAGGATTGCATTAAACTTTGCAACAGCACGTGTTTTCTGTGTGGGTTGAGGGCAACAGTTTAGATCACAAGGCCCGAGCCATTGTTTTAATGTTTGGTTTGGAAGTTGGGCCCTATATCTTGTCTCAATGAAAGATGCTCTGATGCTTTAATGCTCTGATCTGCAAGTTGTTTCTCCTAAAATTCAAAATCAATCTTCATTCATCCTGCTTCCATGATAAACAATACACTTCATTGACAAGGAATATTGTGATTAACTTTGTTCATTAATAATAAATTGAGAATTTTGATGTGATTGGAGGGATTGTACTTTGGTTGTGATATTTTTGGACATTGATCACTGAAAATCTCAGGTCAACGTTTATACAAGACACTTGGAAAACCAGAAGTTTTTAAGCAAACAAAAAAATAACATGGAAAATTTCACACAAGTTTATATGGTAACCTAATGCCGGTTGTGAATAGGGGAATCTTTCCATTAATCTTAACACGATTAGCTAAGTAAAAGGTCAGAAAATGCACATTGTTATGCATCAGCAATGCATTTGCCAATTTTTTTCATCTGATACCTAATTTGCCCTCAATGCCTTCTCATATGTTTTAAAATACGTTTCAACTCACCAATTTCGAGTTTCCCACTTGAATACAATGCTGCTGAATGGACCACGTTTTTGCATTAAACAGCACTACTTTACCTTCACTTAATGCACACCATAATATTGGATTTGCATTCTCATCCTCTTCTAGATGTACCAGATGACCTAGCAGAGTAAAGTGTGCAATTTGTGATTTAGTACATGACTGATAGATTGTTAAAAAAAACAAATGATCCTGGAATAGTGAGAAATTTTTGCAGATGAGAACAAACTTCAACCATGTTTTATTTGGTCAAGAGTGTGGTGCTGGAAAAGCAGGTCAGGCAGCATCCAAGGAGCAGGAGAATCGACATTTCTCTTTTATTTGATCCAATCAAATCTGCTGTTGAAAGCGGTTATGATCCCATGCCAAACTGCTAACTTTACATAATGATTCTAGAGAGGACCACGAATTTTCAGGCCAGTTTTAGCATATTGCGTCCATAGGTGTTAGCGAATTTTGAGAAGATTTGTAGCTCAGGTTGAGGTTCTGGATGTAGGTTTGCTCACTGAGCTGGAAGGCTCATTTTCAGAAGTTTCATCACCATACTAGGTAACATCTTCAGTGAGCTTCCAGACGAAGCACTGCCGGTGTTTCCTGCTTTCATTTTATATGTTTGGGTTTCCTTGGGTTGGTGATGTCATTTCCTGTGGTGACATCATTTCCTATAGCGATACCATTTCCTGTTCTTTTTCTCAGGGAGTAGTATATGGGATCCAAGTCAATGTGTTTGTTGATAGAGTTCCAGTTTGAATGCCATGCTTCTAGGAATTCTCATGTGTGTCTCGGTTTGATTTGTCCTAGGATGGATGTGTTGTCCTAGTCGAAGTGGTGTCCTTTCTTATCTGTATGTGAGGATACTAGTGAAAATCACCCATACAGTGTATTCAAAAAAGGTACCCAATGAACACAGTCTGCCAATTTCTCAGGAACAAACCCAAACAAGCAGACAAAACGCGTGCAGAAAGCCTAGCCACTCTCCCCTACAAAGACGTCTCAGAAATGACTCCCAGACTACTGAGACCCTTTGGCTTCATGGTAGCCCACAAACCTATTCAGACACTAAAACAGGAGCTAATGATCTTGAAAGACCATATACAGACAACAAGCAAAACTAATGTCATTTACAAAATACCTTTGCAAAAACTGTAACAAACACTACATTGGACACACAGGCAGAAAACTAGCCACCAAGATACATGAACATCAACCAGCCACAAAACGACATGATCCTCTCTCACTAGTATCCTTACATACAGATAAGGAAGGACAGTACTTTGACTGGGACAACACATCCATCTGAGGACAAGCCAAACAGAGACACATATGAGAATTCCTAGAAGCATGGCATTCCAACTGGGACTCTATCAACAAACATGTTGACTTGGATGCTATATATCACTCCCTGAGAAAAAGAACAGGAAATAGCATCACCATAGGAAATGACATCACCAACCCAAAGAAAACCAAAGGTATAAACAGAAAGCAGGAAACACCAGCAGTGCTTCATCCGGAGGCTCACTAAAGATGTTACCTAGTACGGTGACAAAACATCTTAAAATGAACCTTCCAGCTCAGCGAGCAAACATACATCCAGGACCACCTAATATGTTATAATTTGGTTCGGGACCAATAATCATTTTCCCTAAGGCAAGATCTAGGGAAGCCACAAGATTCCAGTTTCGAGCTAACAACAATTCTATACCATGTACGAGTTAGAACAGTAGTACAACCTACAATATATGTACATCTTTTTCCCAAAATTCAAAAAATGTAGCATACATGGTTAACGCTTGAAAACCCCACCTTGCACATTAAATAGCAAATGCAATCAACAGAGATTTCATGAATTTACGTAACTCCCTCCATATTGTAATGATCATGAAACTTCACAAGGGGTTGCTGTTTTTCATGTTTACTGATCTGGCCTTGAAACACTCTCTGAAAAGCTAGACTTAAATGAAACCTTCCTTGCAAAGCTAAAGGAATGAGAAAGAGTATCTGCACTAAATTATGTCCATGATATGAAGCTTAAATCCTGCTGGTTCTACTTGTCACAAGTACTTGTTTTTGTTTGAGTTAAGCTTTATAGTTTTCTAAATGTACTAAATATGCAAAGGAGTATCTATAAAATTTGTATTTAACTAATTATATCCATTTAGAGTCATTGAGTCACACAGCACAGAAACAGACCCTTTGGTTTAACCAGTCCATGCCACCATAATCCCAAACTAAACTTGTCCCACCTGCCTGTGCTTGGCTCATATCCCTCTAAACATTTCCTATTCATGTACTTACCCAAATATATCACTTCCTCTGGAAATTCATTCCACACACTAACCACTCTGTGTTAAAAAACAAATGCCCCTCATGTATTTTTTAAAAACTTTCTCCTCGCACCTAAAAAATATGCCCTCTAGCCCCACTACCCTAGAGAAAAGACACTTGTCATTCACTCTCATGACCTTATAAACTTCCATAAGGTTCCTCCTCAACCTCCTTTGCTCCAGTGAAAAAAATTCCCAGCCTGTCCAACCACTCCTTATTTAATTTTAACAGTAAGCAAGCATTGTCAGTGAAACGTAATGTTCAGAGTACATTCATTCCAGGAATTGTGCGGAGCATTCAATTCTACTCATATTAGGGAAAAGGACCATTTGCAAAGTTTTTCAATAGGTCACTCAGGACTGCTCAGGGTCACTAACAGAAGCTCAAGGGAATGGGAACTGAAAGTTCAGTGGGAGTGTGAGGGAGAGAAAAGAAAGACTCTATATTAGAAGTGTTGCCTTTTAGAAGTACCACATGAAAGGTAACTGAACAACAGAAGTTCTTGCTCGGGGTGTCCTGGAGCAGTTGGTTAGCTATGTGTTGGGACTAAGGAAAATCAAAGAAAATAAAGCACTATCCAGAAGTGGGCTGTTGAGCTGTAGTGCTGCAAAGGTAACTGAACTACACCAAGTCCGTGTAGTTGGACACCATGTGAGAAGCAATCAAGCAGAGTTGGATATTCCTGTGCTTTTAGAACTCGGGTCACACTCTAGCAGTTATTTGGCAGTTACATGTTGCAGTCAGGGATTAGAAAATATCTTGGGAGTTGTGGTGACTTGCAGGAAAGTGGGTATCATTAATAGGTCAGTGTAGTTAGGAGTGGGTATTGAAAAGCTACCCAAACTGAACAAGAATAGAGCTCAAGGAAAACCTTGAAGTTATGCCTGTGTTTAATTGTTGCAAAGTAGGACCCACGAAAAGGCAGCTGATCAAAGTGTACAACAGCAGCTATGAAACAGTCCATGACGGAGAAGCTCAAACTATTTGCCATATCCTATGACTAAGGGAGCAGAAACGAAGGCCATTCCAAGGGAGACAACAGGGTGAGAGAGCGTCAGATGGTTTTACTGGGACTTAGGACAGCAAGGCTCTAGGGGAGGATCAAGTATATTGATCAAGTATATTGATAGTAGCAAATCTTATCATTCTCAACTCGGTTTCTTCAGAAACTACGATCTAGAAATTTTAAAAAATAATATTTTGCCAATTGCAGTGTAGAGTCATCGGGTCATACAGAACAGAGACATACTCTTTGGTCCAACCAGTCCATGCCGAACATTATTCCAAACTAGGTAAAAACAATGACTGCAGATGCTGGAAACCAGATTCTGGATCAGTGGTGCTGGAAGAGCACAGCAATTCAGGCAGCATCCGAAAAGCTTCGAAATCGACGTTCCCGATGAAGGGCTTTTGCCCGAAACGTCGATTTCGAAGCTTTTCGGATGCTGCCTGAATTGCTGTGCTTTTCCAGCACCACTGATCCAGAATTATTCCAAACTAAACTAGTCCTATCTGCCTGCTCCTGGCCCATATCCCTCTAAACTTTTCCTATTCATGTACTTATCTAAATGTCTTTTAAACAATGTAACTGTGCCCGCATCCTCCACTTCCTCAGGAAGTTCATTCCACAAGCGAACCATCCTCTGTGTAAAAAATGTTTGCCTCCTGTCTCTTTGAAACCTCTCCCCTCTCATCGTAAAAATGTGCCCCCTAATCTTGAAATCCATCCTCCTTGGGAAAGACAACTACCCTTAACTTGATCTATACCTCTCATTATTTTATAAACAACTATCAGGTCACCTCTCAACCTCCTATGCTCCAATGAAAATATTCCCAGCCTAACTCAAACCTTCCACACTTGGCACCATCCTGGTAAATCTCTTCTGAACCCTCTCCAACTTGATATCATTCCTATAACTGGGCGACCAGAACTGGACACAGTATTCCAAGTAGGAATTCTTTACCCATCCCTATATTTTTTGCTCCTGACCATTCTCTCCTGAAGGCCAGAATTTATGCTGGAATTCAATTGTGTCAATGATCCTTTTGTACACCATGTTACGATATTGCCTGGATATCAATACTGGTTTCGTGCAATAAAATCATTCCTTTTCATCACAGTTCTGCTGATTTTCATGTAAATTATTAAAATGCAACATAAAACCACAGAAAATGATGGGCCGTCAAACCAAATAAACTTGTTCAATCTTACAAGGTCTGACAAGATTATTTGTCCAGTACTTTTGTTCAGTAAGAAAGACGTGCCATACACTTAAAGGAATGATGCCAAGGATCTGGTACAGATATTGCCTAACTGTGGGTCTCCCACTCTCACTGAGGCTGCTGGGCAATTAAAATCTCTCTCTCCTTTGAAGATTCAAGAGTGACTGTGGAACATTCACTTTGGTAGAACAGCCCTGGCATCAGCTCCAAGACCTGATGACATGCAGGCAACGTTTTGTCTTGCAGAGGTGCAATGGGTGCCGCCTAAAGAAAAAAAGCTCCGAGGCCAGATCATTATATTCAACAGAATATGCAAACCTGGCAGGTGAAAAGGAACTTTGTTGTCTGCTCTTCAAGCTCCCATCCCCTACTGATGCTGACCCGTCTTCCTGTCTTCAAAGCCACCTCACCCTAGTCTGTGGTCACACCCAAATTCCCAGCATCAAAACAGGACTACGGTGGAGAAATACATAATAGAAGCATTGACTCAGAGAACCTCTGGCACAGACTTCCTTTCTCCTGATGAAATCAGTGCCAATCCATAGGATCTGCAATGGTGCATATGCAGTGATAACAGTTAATCACAGTGCTTTTAACTTAAAATTGAATGCAGCAAAATAAATATGATTGGATTAAGATTTAACTTTAAGGATTTTTTTCGAGAGACAAACAGCCTCAAATTGAAGATTTGCAACAATTTGTAAATTTCCTGTTGATTGCAATCAAGGGGCCTGAAGACCCAGAGGATAGAGGCTCATTAACAGTAACATTTGACTTTTATTTCATGTTATTCTGAACATCTGCAGTCGATTTCACTGGAGTAATGACAACAAGCTTAGCATTTCTATTACCATTTCAAAATCAGATCTATTATCTCAATTATGCAATACCTACTAACAAAACGATAGACTTTTATTCTTACCTGGTGTATATAAAAGTGCATTCACAGCCTGAGGACTTGTTTGGCCAGCAGAAGGGTTTACCTTGTGTTTCAAAGTTTCTGAAGTTGTTTTCGGAAGCACTAGGAAAAATTCAAGGTACAAGTGAAATTGGACACAGAAATCTAATAATTAGAAAATGCTGGCCAATAAAACGTTGAGTACTTTTTATTATTCATTCATGTGTTTTAGCATTGCTGATTGGTCCAGCATTGATTGCCCATCCGCAATTGCCCTTGTGAAGCGGATGGTGAGCTGTCTTATTAAATTGCTACAGTCTATTTGGAGTCCACTCACAATTCCCATCAGGGCGGCAATTCCAGAATTTTGACCCAGCAAAACTGAAGGAATGGTGGCATATTTCCAAGTCAGAATAATGAGTGGCTTACAGGGGAACATGTAGATGGCAGTGTTCCCATGATTCCACTATCCTTGTCCTTCTAGGTGATAATGATCATGAATTTGTAAGGTGTTGTCTAAGGAGCTTTAGTGAATTTGAAGTGACAAGTTTCTGGAATGTTGTTGGAGCTGCGCTCTTCCAAGCAAGTGGACAGTATTCCAACACGGTCCTGACTTTGACCTGGATGGTGGACAGGCTATAAGGAGTCAAGAGATGACTTGCTTGCTGTAGGATTCTTAGCCTCTGACCTGCTCTTGTAGCCACAATGTTGTATGGATGGCCCATACTTCAGAGTGTTACTAACTGGTCACAGACTTAACAAATCAAAAAAATACTATTACACATAGCAATAACAGTGTCTGCAATAAGCTGTTAAGGAACAAAGGCAAGTTGTTACATGAGATTCAAGCAATTAGCCATGTCTTGGTGAGATTATAGAAACAAAACTGCTTTGACACCTGCTTGATAAACTGGATGCTTTATGAATATGAAGGGCAAGGACTGCTCCACAGATTTTAAGGAGATAACCACAGGAAAGCTGCGTCTTCAAACAAACAGTCAATGCCAAATGTAATAATAAACAAAGAAATTACTTTTTATACAGAAGTTAGCTACAGTCTTCAAATAACTTGGATGAAAGAAATCATCAATACATCACCTCAGAGACCAAAGAATGAAAATCTATATAAGAATCAAATACCAGAACAACTCAACAGCAGAACTTCAAAGATCAATACTGCACAAGGTTAGAGCCCTGGACACTTCCAACCTCAGCATCAGACCACTGTTGGTTGAGGTCCTGGCCAGATTTTACTGTTAATTCGGTAATAGCTTGCTATCTGTCAGCCGAAACCTGGCCTAAACAATCCACATCTTGCTGCATTTGGATATGGACTGCTTCAGTATCTGAAGAGTGTGAAATGGTGTTGAACATTGTGCAATCAGTGAACATTCCCACTGCTGCCCCTTTAATCAAGGGAAGGTCATTGAGAAGCAGTTGAAGATGGTTAGATCTTGGACAGTAATCTGAGGAATTCCTGCAGAGCTGGGATGATTGATTTCTAACAACCATAATTATCTTCCCTTGTGCCAGATATGTCTCCAACCAATGAAGAGTTTTATCAATGACTCTACTTTCGTTTGGTCTCCTTCTTACCACACTCAACAAATGTAGCACTGATATCAAGTGCAGTCACTCTCACCTCACCTTTAAGTTTGAACACATGAGAACATTATGCCCATTAACTATGTAGTCTCTGCATGTGGCAGCTGTGTGTTTCAAGATTTTTAAAAATTGGGTATTAGCCATTTTCTTCAATTTAGTTCATAAAAATGGGCACAATTTCCTCATGAATTTGAGTATACTGTTTGTGAATAAAGATGAGCCTGTCAACATACTAACATTCTGGAAGACATTTCTATAAGGATGTCTAGAAAAGAATCCACATTACAGAAGAGGTGGTGCCAGAGGCTTTAAAATGCATATAGGTAGATAAAACTCTGGAACCTGATCAAGAGTGTCCTAGGATATTGTCCGAAGCTAGGGAAGAAATTATGGGCACCTAGCAGAGATATGTGTATCATCACCAGCCATAGATGAAAGGCCAGAGTACTGGAGAACAGCTAATGTTGTGCCGTTATTGAAGAAAGGCTGCAAGTAAAAGCCAGTGAGCTTAACATCAGTGGTGGATAAGTTGTTGGAGGGGACTCAGACACAGGATCTACATGCTTTTGGAAAGGCAAGGACTGACTAGGGATAGTCAACATGGCTCTATGAGTGGAGAATCTCACAAATTTGATTGAGCTTTTCTTTGAAGAGATGGCCACAATAGATGAAGGCAGAGTGATAGATATTGTCTACATAGACTTTAGCAAGGCCTTTGACAAGGTTCCCCATGTGAGACTGGTTAGTGAGGTTAGATCACATGGGAACCAGCCAGCCAATTAGAAACAAAATTGGCTTGACAGTAAGCAAGAGAGGGTGGTGTTGTTCAGACTGGAGGATGGTGACCTCAAGGATCAGTGTTAGGTCCATTGCTATTCATCATTTATATAAACAATTTGGGTGAGAATATAGGAGGGCATGGTTAGTAAGTTTGTGGATGACACCAAAATTAGTGGAGTAATGGACAGTGAAGAGGGTTATCTAAGAGTACAACAGATCATGATTAGCTGGGCTAGTGGACCAAGGAATGGTAGGTGAAGTTTAATTTAGATCAATGTGAAGTGTTACATTTTGGAAAGACAAACCAGGACAGGACTTACCATTAACGGTAGGGCCCTGGGGAGAGTTGTTGGGTGCAAGTACACAGTTCCTCAACAGTGGTGTCACGGTAGACAGAGTAATGAAGAATGCATTAGGTACATTTGCCTTCATTGGTCAGAGATATATAGGATGTTATTAAACTGGAAAGGGTGCTTAAAAGATTTACAAGGATGTTACTGACATTGGAAGGTTTGAATAATAAGAAGAGGCTGGACTTTCTTTCCTGCAAGGTAGGAGGCTGAAGGGTGACCTACTAGAGGTTTATAAAACCATGAGGGGCATAGACAAAGTGAGTAGCCAAGGTCTTTTCTCAAAAGATAGGCAAGTCCAAAACTATCGGTTTAATGTTAGAGGGACAAGATTTAAAAGGGACCTGAGGGGCAACTGTTTCATACAGCGGGTGGTGCATGTATGGATTGAGTTGCCAGAGGAAGTAGTAGAGGCAAATACAATTACAACATTTAAAAGACATTTGGTCAGGTACACAGATAGGTAAAGTTTAGAGGGATATAAGCCAAACGCAGGAAAAAGGGACTAGTTCCATTTAGGAAATCTGGTCAGCATAGACAAGTGGAGGCCAAAGGGCCTGTTTCCACGCTGTATGACCCTAAATCACTATTGGCTAACATTTTTATACTCATGTTTAAGTTGCAATAAAGAACTAATATTAATGCAGAGTATGTAAATTAGACAATTTCAAAAGTTCGTGAAAATTAAAATAAAACTTTCCTTATTCTTACCCGTATTTTTCATTCGGTCAAAATAAGCCAATCTGGAAGCTGCATAAATAGCTCGAGGAGACTGCATGCATCCAACCACAGCATCCATTAACAGAACATTGGTTAGTGCTTGCTGAATGTACTGTGGGTCCTAAAAACAAAATTAAGGAAACACTACTGTTGGTAAATTAAACACTTTATGCTCATCTTCAAAATGTTGGAACAATACTGGCTTCTACAATGAGTTAAAGATTTTAGAAATAAGGATATTCAAAGTAGCAAGATCTTAGGGAAAGAACACATCAGTCTGGAATCTGTGGATGGAATTTTCCATTGCTTCAAATGTTGTGGGCAATGGGAGAAGGTGGAGAATGAATGCAAGTGAGAATCACATTCCTGACATTATGAAAAGAGTTTCCAATTTTCCACTACAGCGTCAAATAACAAGCTCTGAATCTCGCTAAGAAGCCACAAGTTTCTTACTCCCATTCATTTGCATCCCATTATCATCTAATCTTGCCTTTTTCCATGTGGTTCTCGATTCTCCCCTCCTTACTGAGGAAGGAGATGACATCAGTTCCCAGGATGAAATTCAGAACAGTTACCTGGTGGCAGCAGCTCACTGCTTGCTCCTCCTGGCAAACTTTGCCACTTTCATATCTCAACTGCACGATAACAAAACAATTTGTGGGCGTCATGGTGGCACAGTGGTTAGCACTGCTGCCTCACAGCGCCAGAGACCCAGGTTCAATTCCCACCTCAGGCGACTGACTGTGTGGAGTTTGCATATTCTCCCCGTGTCTGCGTGGGTTTCCTCTGGGTGCTCCAGTTTCCTCCCACAGTCCAAAAATGTGCAGGTTAGGTGAATTGGCTAAATTGCCCGTAGTGTTAGGTGCAGGAGTAAATGTAGGGGAATGGGTTTGGGTGGGTGCGCTTCGGCAGGTCAGTGTGGTGTTGTTGGGCCGAAGGGCCTGTTTCCACACTGTAAGTAATCTAATTAATTGAAATGACTGCAACTACATGCAGCATTGGCACAATAAGTTACTCTTCTTTTTTTTCTTTTGGAGACAGCATACAATTCTTTGTATGTGAGAATGGCAATTGTATTCACAACACATCCACTGAGTCACTAATCTGGCCTCAAATTGGATTCACTGAAAATTCAGTTTTTTTCAACAAAGATTAAAACTTATGGCCTCAAATAATTGTGACTGTTACACGCTTTGCATCAGTTAGCCTCCTGTCATGTCAGAGAAGCAAAACCATGCAGAAACAAGTTCAAAAGTCTCACCTCAGTTTGCCACTTCTGCCTCAATTTTCATAATTGACACTGGAAAATTGTCTAGCCTGTGAGACAGTCATCTCAGGCTAGCTCCCAGGTGTTGGTAAGGAAGGCTTTTCACATTGACAGGGGTGAGTTTGCTGTTGTTATTTCCAGTGCGCTAGGTTGATGCCAGGTAGTCTGTCCAGTTTTAATTCTTTTTTGAGACTTTTTAAACAATTGATACAACTGTGTGCCATGTTACATCATTTCATAAGGCAGTTCAGAGTCACCCACATTGCTGTGGCTCTGAAGTCACATGTAGGCGAGACCAGGTAACACAGGTAGGTTTAGTACAGAAGAACAAGGTCATATTGCAGCTGTACAAAACTCTGGTGCAACTGCACTTGGCGTATTGCATACAGTTCTGGTCACCATATTATAGGAAGGATGTGGAAGCTTTGGAAAGGGTTCAGAGGAGATTTACCAGGATGTTGCCTGCTATGGAGGGAAGGTCTTATGAGGAAAGGCTGAGAGACTTGAGGCTGTTTTCATTAGAGAGAAAAAGGTTGAGAGGTGACTTAATTGAGATACACAAGATAATCAGAGGGTTAGATAAGGTGGACAGTAAGATCCTTTTTTGCTTGGATGGTGATGACTAGTACGAGGGGACATAGCTTTAATTGAAGGGCGATAGAAAGAGGACAGATGTCAGAGGTTATTTCTTTACTCGGAGAGTAGTAGGGGTGTGGAACACACTGCCTGCATCAGTAGGGCATTTAAATAGACATTGAATAAACATATGGAGGAAAATGGAATAGTGTAAGATAGATTGGTTTCAGACTGGTTCCACAGGTCGATGCAACATCAAGGCCGAGGGGTCTGTACTGCACTGTAACATTCTACAACAAGGCCATTCAGCACAGCATGTCTGCACTAGTTTTCTGAGGACTTTAACTTGCTGCCAATCTCTTGTCTTTTCCAGTAAACCTGTGCATTGTTTCTGTTTAAATAATTATCCAGTGCCCCACTTCAATGCCTCAGTTGAACCTGCAGACAGTGCAATCCAGACTCAAACTTCTGGCTGTGTGAAAATGGTTTCCCCAACTCACATTTTCTCTGATTGCAAAATAGCTCTCAAACCTTTAACCATTATGAACAATTTGCCTCTATCTACTCGATCCAGACTATTCATGATTTTGAACACTTCTATCAAATCTCCTATTAGATTTCTGCTGTCCAACAAAAACAATCCAAACTTGTCCATTCTTTCCTCATGACTAAAGTGATTCTTCCCTGGAACCATTCTTATAAACCTCTCCTGAACTCTACCTAATGCATTCAAACTCATCTTGTAACGAGATAACCAGAACTACACATAGTACTTAATCAATGTTTATATCAGTTCATCATAACCTCCCTGTTCTTGCATTTCATCCACTATTAATGATGCCTAGAATACAGTATAATTTATTACCAGTTCTGTCCACTTGTCCTGCCACCATTAATGACATAAGTACATATACACCCAGGTTTCTGCTCCTACACACCTTTAGAATAATACTCTTTATTTTATGCAACCTTTCCACGTTCTTTGAACTGAAGTATATCACCTAACGTTCTTTGCATTGAATTTCACCTGCCACATATACCCCCAGTTCGCCAATGTTGTTTTGAAATTCTGCACTATCCTCCTCAGCTTACAGTTCTTCAAAATTTAGGGTCATTTGCAAATTTTGAAATTATCCATTACAAACCAAGATTTGCATACACCAAGAAAAGCAAAGATCCCAATAACCTTCAAGTTTCCTTAATTTCAACTTTGTAACAACGTTCATCTCTGCCTCTTATCAGGATTATCTACCACTGGCAACTTTATGCGCATCTCCAAGTTCTGTCACCTCCAGATTCGATACCTTCCACTCTTGGCAGCTTACTACCATTAAGCTTCCTTAACCTCTTGTTTGCCCAAGATACAGATGCCACCACCATGTATGTATTTCTTCCAAATGGATAAGGACCACCAGTCACTTCTGGCCTACATTATGTCCCTCTTTAGTAGCACATCCAATTTTATGAATATTATACTGATGGTTAAATTCAGCCATAGTTCTTTAACTTTTGCTGCTAGGGACTTTTTTCTTAAAGAGCATTCAAATACCACTTTTGTTTTTTCTCTCTCTTCTGAAAAAATTGCTGTAAAACTAGGAGATGCTGACAAGAAGCATAAGATCATGGGTCAAAGATCACAAATTGCAACAAGATTTGTGCTAAATAAATGGAGTTTGTATACCTGATGAATGGATTTTTTTTTTAAAAAAGGTCAAAAGACATTTACACCATCAAGTATTTCAAAACAAAGTCTCAAACCTTGTGCTTATCAGCCATTTTTCTCCCAGCCCACATTTCCTTCACAATTAGCAGCCAAAGATCACGTTCATTCTTCAGGTTTCCAATAAATGGTTCCTTATGAGTAGTTTTAATTTTGAGAGCTGGGATTCGAAGTGGGAAAAACATCACTGAAATGTTTTCAAGTTCCTAACAATTGAGAAGAAAAGTATTGACAATGAAAAATAAGGTAACACTCAACAAATCCATTGATTAGAGCGCCAGAGATCTGGATTCAATTCCTGCCTCAGGCAACTGTCTGTGTGGTGTTTGCATATTCGCCCCGTGTCTACATGGGTTTCCTCCAGGTGCTCCGGTTTCCTCCCACAGTCCAAAAATGTGCAGTTTAGGTGAATTGGCTATGCTAAATTGCCCATAGTGTTAGGTGAAGGGGTAAATGTAGGGGAATGGGTCTGGGTGGGTTGATCTTCGGAGGGTCGGTGTGGACTTGTTGGGCCGAAGGGCCTGTTTCGACACTGTAAGTAATCTAATCTAATCTAATTTGTTAAACAGGAAGACAATGTTTCAGGGAGTACATTCTGTTCCAAGAACTATCCCATTTTGTACTGCAATTTTTGGACTGTGATGAAAATTAATGAATTTTCCTATTTCTAGATGATCATTCAGGTCTCTATCCCTGCTCAATTATTCACAATATTTCCAAACAATGTTTCCCAGGGCCTGATAATTTACATCCCATAGTAGTTCTGGTTACCAGACCAATTCCTGGGACAGTAGGACTGACATGAAGGAAGACTGGATTGGTTAGGACTATATGCACTGGAGTTTAGAAGAATAAGAGGATTTCATAGGAACCTATAAAGTTCTAGACAGTGTAAATGAAGGCTGTTCCCAGATCCTGGAAAGAACTGGGGTCACATCTCAGGGAAGGCTATTTAGGACTGAGATGAGAAGAAATTTCTTCATCCTGAGAGTAGTGAACCCGTGGAAATCTCTGCCACACAAAGCAGTTGAGGCCAAAACATTGAATGTTTTCAAGAAGAAGTTAGTTCATAGGGCTAAAAGAATCAACAGGTTCAGGGAGAAAGCAAGAACAGAGTGTTGAGTTGGATGATCGCCGTGATCATATTGAATGGCAGAGTAAGCTTGAAGGGTTGGATGGCCTATTCTGCTCTGATTTTCTATGTCTAAACTTTCAAGCTCAGTTATGTATTGCTTAATGAAGATCAAAAGCTCTAAATGATCAGTCAACTAAATATTAAGCATTCTATTGCACAGCTGGTGTTTTCCAATAACAGACCAATGCTTTTAATTTAAAAAGTTTGACCAGATCATACAGTTAAAAATATACTATTCTTTCAGCAACAATTAACTAAATTATTATCTTTCTAGAACAAATCTATTAAATCTTGATTCATTTATCATATAACTGGTTAACTGTGATATGAGAAAAACATGGACTTGTATAATTGGGCAGCAATCTTGCTTTGGTTGCCTATTTCCTGCTACTTGTGTAGAACAGAGGATCATCTCTATAACGTAAGGAGACAAAATAATTACAAAATCATTAAAAATGTATAAATTGTAACCATTATTCTCAAGTATTACCAGTATATCTCTAAATTTGGCAATCTCAACATAGCCAGGTCTTCCCTCTATAAGAAGAAACAGTCGCTTCTGTGTCAGTGCAATTTTGCCCACACCATAATTGGTTTTCACAGATGATGATAATTTATAAACACATTCATTTTTGTCCAAGCGCTCTATCACTTCCAGAGGGAGGTTAACTTCTTGTGCCTCAGTCTCAGATTCCTTCCAAAAGTTGTAAAAATCTTTAAATGTCTCAGGATCAATCTGTTTCAAATGCCCTGTAATTGAAACAAATTGAAACTTTGCTGCACAATTTGCATTATAAAAAAACATATAACCATTACCTGTTTTAAAGATGAGATTTTACTTCTAATGCAAATTAAAATAAATCTTAATTACAATGGTAATTTTTTAAGCAGAAAATAAAGTGTGCACAACACAAAAACGTCAACATTTGTTTGTCTTCAAAAATACTCAAAACAGCTCTGAAAACAGATTTATTCTACATATGCATCATTAGGAAATTTGGAGAGAAAACTTAAGGACAGATTTAACAAAGGTATGCTTCCAGGAAAAAGCTTCATGTTTGCAAGATGAAGATATTCACCTCAATAGTTTCATCAGCACTAATGGGTATAAAATGTTGGGAAGGAGTGCCGAGATTTCTTAGCATGAGCTACTAGAGAGGAATAATCAAAATCGACAAAAAAAAAATGAACCAATATATTTTTAAATAAAATCTCCTGCTGAATCATTAAAGTCATTGCATCATCGTGCAAAGATCACATAAACAGACAAGCTCCACCCCACTGGCAAGGAAAAGAAGCAAATATTAGCTAAAGCCAATCAACAGCTGAAGCTGAAAGCACTGTTTACAATGCAGCAACATAAATCACCAACTATATTACACAACATAGCAGGAGCACATTAGTCTTGCGCCTAATACCTCAAACAGCTATCCACATGGGGGCAAGGGGTGAGTAGGAAGGGTGGAGGGAAATCTTGGGTACCAAGAGATCAGGGATGGAATGTTAGGTACAAAGTGCTTTTAAACAAGGGACACCTCACCCTACCTCCAGGAAACCACAGGCAACATATGGATTTTACTAGTCTTACCATCAACAAGCAATCCCTAAACTTACTATATTGTAATAGAAGTGACAGTGAGATGAATCCCTTAAATGTCCATTGCCCAAAAGGGCCTCAAATGACAATAAGACAGGGAGGTAGATCCACTGGCCTTCCCATTACAGAATTTAATTGGTTGGAGGTGAGAAAACAGTGTGGACCCATCAGCCACCTTTCCACCTGATTAACAGCCCTCTACCACTCAACTCACCATACAGAAAGGAATTGACTTCTACTCCTTTCTTCTCATCCAAGGTTCTTAAATTCCACTTAAAGTATGTTGCAAACTAGATTTGACGCCTAACCTATTGTTACACTTACAAACATACAAATTAAGAGGTCAAGACCACTTAGCCCCTCAAGCATGCTCAGCCATTCAATACAATCATGGCTAATCTGATTATTCTACATTTCCACTAATGCTTGATAAATTTTCACCCCCTTGTTAATCAAGGCTCTACCTACCTTTGCTTTAAAAATATTCAAAGACTCTGCTTCAACCGTTTTTGGGGAAGAGTGTTCCAAATACTCATGAGCCTTTGTTAAAAAAAAAGTTCTTCTCAACTTTGTGTTAAATGGATGATCCCTGATTTTTACAGTGACCTCTAGTTCTGGATTCCCCCACAAGATGAAAACCCTTTCTCTGTGCAACCTGTCAAGACCCCTTTGGATGTTATACGTTTCGAGCAAGTCACCTCTTACTCTAAATTCCAGCCCAGTGCAAGCCCAGTCTATAACCGGCACCTCCAAATCAGTCTATAACCAGGTATCAATCTGCTTCCAACTCATTTACATCCTTCTTTAAATTAGGAGATCAATATAGTAGCCCAGTAGTTCTATGTTTCCAGCTCATTTTCTCTGGTAATCTAATTTTTTTCCTTACTATTAATGATTTGGTCACTCTTTGCTGGTTTTGATGTTCTGTTCAATCTTCTAACCTGCCACCCATCTTTGCCCAAATATGTGATTTTTTTTTCTAACTAAAACTAACTTTTGTTTTTAAAGCTAATCTCGAATGCTAGATCCTCCTCTTGGAATTCTTCTTTTTTGTTAGAATATATCTACCCAATGTATTCAGAAATAAAAACTTTAAGTGACTGCCACTGCTACTGTATTATTTCTAATCAATTTAGCCAGGTCTGATTTCATGTCATCATAATTAGAATTAAGTTTAAAAAGTAATTTTGGACCCTTTCTTCTCTCTCTCAATTTGAATACAAAATGTAATCATATGATTGCTGTTAACTAGACGCGTGTTAACTATGAGGTCAACCATTGATCCTATCTCACTGCACAATAATTGCTCTAGTAATTTTTAAAACAGTCCTTATAACTGA
>NW_025213583.1:32697-34225 GCF_004010195.1 Chiloscyllium plagiosum | reverse complement strand
CAATTAGACTGGCCACTTTGACCTCAGAGCCCACAGAATCCAAGGAAAATTGTTAAGTTGCAACCAAATTTGGTTGGCTGAGGGAAAGTGTAGGACAATGGGGAATTTCCTGATTGAAAATCTACTTCCACTAGGGTTAATCAGAACTCAATATATATCAATGCATGACATACATTTAATTGAGGATTATTGCATTACGAGGGACCTGGATAGTCCCCAGAAAGAACTATTACCCCTAGTAAGAGGTAGTGTCATAGAGGGAATGTCACTGGACTAGTAACCCAGAGGCCCAAGCTATCAGGAATGTGGAATTAAAACCTAGTCTAAAGGCACCTATGCAATTATTGTCCTAAAAACACATTGGGTTCTTCAAGAACAGTTCTGAAGGTCACTGGACTCAAAATGTTTACTGTTTTACTTCACAGGTGCTGACAGAACTGCTGAGCTTCTCCAGAAATTTCAGTTTATATTTACTTCAAATCTCCAGCATCTACAGTCCTTTGTTTTACAATATTGACCACATGACCTGTTGTACATTTCTATGGTTCTAAAATTGACAGCGACAAAAGGGGGTACTCAGGCTAGGTCAGCTCATGACCATTAATCCATTGTCGATTGTTGGAAAGATTGTCTGTTTCACTAATGTCCTTCAGGGAAGGAAACTGCTATCCTTACCTGATCTGGCCTATGCGTGACTCCAGACACATAGTAATGTAGTTGACTGTTAACTACCCTCTGTCCAATTAGGGATGGGCAAGAAAAGCTAGAGGCCCTCACCCCGTAATTGAATGGAAAAAAAGTGATAGGAGGATTCAGGGCATCAGACAGGCATTTTGGTGATCTTCACCTATTAAGACTGCATCTCACCAGGGCATTAATGTTAAATAGTGACTGCAACACATTCTTCTGGGGAATAGGAATCAACCAGAGGTTGTGGCTACAGATGATTTGGATGGGAGTGGAGTGAGGTTCTGAATGCAAATACAAGGGAGCTAGGTAGGAGATAGTCTCTCAATTACTCCCAATCCCGGTGCAAGTGAGCTTAGAAATAGGAGAATTGAGCAATTTCACGAGTGACAGGAAAACTGCAGATTGGTAAGTCAGATTTATAGAACCTGAGAATTGTACAAGCCAGACAGCCTACACCTGAACAGGACCAGGATAAATATCCTTGCAGAGAGAATCACTCATATTGTTAGGGAGCGTTCTAACTAGATTGGCATACGTAGGAATCGGACAACATTTTAAGAGCAGAGAAAGACATTCTTCAGGCAGGAGAGACAAGGGGATGAAAATGGTAGGGTTATAGCATCAGTGAACAGAGAATTAATCAGTGCTGTCAGGAAGGTGTGGATCCAACCAGGAATCAGCTTATTTTGAATTAGGTGATGTATGATGAGGCAGATTTATTATATTAAAGTAAAAGATCCCCTTGGAAACAAAAACCATAATATGGCAGAATTTAGCATTCAGTTTGAGACACAGAAACGGGGAGAGGGAGCAGGAGGGGAGAGGGAAGGGGGAGGGA
>NW_025213583.1:4738-6355 GCF_004010195.1 Chiloscyllium plagiosum | reverse complement strand
ACACACTGACTCTCACTGGGGTACGGGCTCCCTCACACACTGAATCTCACTGGGGTACATGGTCCCACACACACTGACTTTCACTGGGCTATGGGCTCCCACACACACTGACTCTCACTGAGCTATGGGCTCCCACACACACACACTGACTCTCACTGGGGTTGTGGGCTCCCACACACACACACTGACTCTCACTGGGGTACAGGGTCCCACACACACTGACTCTCACTGGGGTACAGGGTCCCACACACACTGCCTCTCACTGTGGTACGGGCTCCCACATACACTGACTCTCACTGGGCTATGGGCTCCCACACACAGTGACTCTCACTGGGCTATGGGCTCCCACACACACTGACTCTCACTGGGGTACATGGTCGCACACACACATACACTGACTTTCACTGGGGTACGGGCTCCCCCACACATAGACTCTCACTGGGGTACAGAGTCCCATACACACTGACTCTCACTGGGGTACGGGGTCCCACACACACTGACTCTCACTGGGGTACGGGCTCCCTCACACACTGAATCTCACTGGGGTACATGGTCCCACACACACACACACTGACTCTCACTGGGGTACATGGTCCCACACACACTGACTCTGACTGGGCTATGGGCTCCCACACACACACACTGACTTTCACTGGGCTATGGGCTCCCACACACACTGACACTCACTGAGCTATGGGCTCCCACACACACTGACTCTCACTGGGGTTGTGGGCTCCCACACACATACACTGACTCTCACTGGGTTATGGGCTCCCACACACACACACTGACTCTCACTGAGCTATGGGCTCCCACACACACTGACTCTCACTGGGGTTGTGGGCTCCCACACACACACACTGACTCTCACTGGGCTATGGGCTCCCACACACACACACTGACCCTCACTGGGATACGGGCTCCCACACACATGGACTCTCACTGGGATACAGGGTCCCACACACACTGGCTCTCACTGGGATACAGGGTCACACACACATTGGCTCTCACTGGGGTACGGGGTCCCACACACACACTGACCCTCACTGGGATGCAGGGTCCCACACACACTGACTCTCACTGGGATACTGGGTCCCACACACACTGGCTCTCACTGGGGTATGGGTTGCCACACACACACACTGGCTCTCACTGGGGTACAGGGCCCCACACACACTGACTCTCACTGGGGTACAGGGTCCCTCACACACACTGACCCTCACTGGGGGAAACAGTGTCCCACACACACTGACTCTCACTGGGGTACAGGGTCCCACACACACTGACTCTCACTGGGGTACAGGGTCCCACACACACTGACTCTCACTGGGGTATGGGCTCCCACACATATAGACTCTCACTGGGGTACAGGGTCACACACTCACACTGACTCTCACTGGGTTGCAGGGTCCCACACCCCCACACACACACTGATTGTCACTGGGATACGGGGTCCCTGACACACACACTGACTGTCTGTCACTGCGGTACGGGTTGCACGTACCACACACACACACACACACACACACACACACAGACTCTCACTGGGATACGGGGTCCCACACACATGGATTCTCACTGGGATACAGGGTCCCACACACACTGGCTCTCACTGGG
>NW_025213583.1:1049-4253 GCF_004010195.1 Chiloscyllium plagiosum | reverse complement strand
ACTTTCGTACAGGGTCCCACACAGACACACACTGACTCTCACTGGGGTACGGGCTCCCACACACACTGAATCTCACTGGGGTACATGGTCACACACACTGACTCTCACTGGGGTACATGGTCCCACACACACTGACTCTGACTGGGCTATGGGCTCCCACACACGCACACTGACTTTCATTGGGATACAGGGTCCCACACACACACTCTGACTCTCACTGGGGTTATGGGCTCCCACACACACACACTGACTCTCACTGGGGTACAGGGTCCCACACACACACACTGACTCTCACTGGGGTACGGGGTCCCACACACACTGACATTCACTGGGGTACGGGCTCCCACTCACATTGACTCTCACTGGTGTACAGGGTCCCACACACACTGACCCTCACTGGGATACTGGTTCCCACACACACTGACTCTCACTGAGGTACAGGGTCCCACACACACTGACTCTCACTGGGGTACAGGGTCCCACACACACACACTGACTCTCCCTGGGGTACGGGCTCCCCCACACATAGACTCTCACTGGGATACAGGGTCCCACACACACACACTGACTCTCACTGTGGTACGGTGTCCCACACACACTGACTCTCACTGGGGTACGGGGTCCCACACACACTGACTCTCACTGGGGTACGGGGTCCCACACACACTGACTCTCACTGGTGTACAGGGTCCCACACACACACTGACTCTCACTGGGGTACAGGGTCCCACACACACACACACACTGACTTTCACTGGGCTATGGACTCCGACAGACACACACACTAACTTTCACTGGGGTACAGGGTCCCACACACACACACACACTGACCCTCACTGGGAAACAGTGTCCCACACACACTGACTCTCACTGGGGTACAGGCTCCCACACACACTGACTCTCACTGGGGTACAGGATCCCACACACACACTGACCCTCGCTGGGATACAGGGTCCCACACACACACACTGACTCTCACTGCTGTACGGGTCCCACACACACACTGACTCTCACTGGGGTACAGGGTCCCACACACACACACACACTGACTCTCACTGGGGTACAGGGTCCCACACACTGACTCTCACTGGGGTACGGGGTACGACACACACACACACACACACACACTGACTCTCACTGGGGTACGGGCTCCCACATACACTGACTCTCACTGGGCTATGGGCTCCCACACACAGTGACTCTCACTGGGCTATGGGCTCCCACACACACTGACTCTCACTGGGGTACATGGTCGCACACACACACACACACTGACTTTCACTGGGGTACGGGCTCCCCCACACATAGACTCTCACTGGGGTACAGAGTCCCACACACACTGTCTCTCACTGGGGTACGGGCTCCCACACACACTGACTCTCACTGGGATACAGGGTCCCACACACACACACTGACTCTCACTGGGGTACGGGGTCCCACACACACACACTGACTCTCACTGGGGTACGGGGTCCCACACACACACACTGACTCTCACTGGGTTATGGGCTCCCACACACACCCACTGACTCTCACTGAGGTACAGGGTCCCACACACACTGACTCTCACTGGGGTCCCACACACACACACATAGACTCTCACTGGGGTACAGGGTCCCACACACACACACTGACTCTCACTGCTGTACGGGGTCACACACACACTGACTCTCACTGGGGTACGGGGTCCCACACACACTGACTCTCACTGGGGTATGGGCTCCCCCACATATAGACACTCACTGGGGTACAGGGTCCCACACACACCACTGACTCTGACTGGGGTACAGGGTCCCACACACACACTGACTCTCACTGGGGTACAGGGTCCCACACACACACTGACTCTTACTGGGGTACAGGGTCCCACACACACACACACACACACACTGACTCTCACTGGGCTATGGGCTCCCACACACACACACTGACTCTCACTGGGCTATGGGCTCCCACAGACACACACACTAACTTTCACTGGGGTACAGGGTCCCACACACACACACTGACTCTCACTGGGTTACTGAGTCACACACACACACTGACCCTCACTGGGGGACAGGGTCCCACACACACACACTGACCCTCACTGGGGGACAGTCCCACTCACACTGACTCTCACTGGGGTGCAGGGTCCCACACCCCCACACACACACTGATTGTCACTGGGATATGGGGTCCCTGACACACACACTGACTGTCTGTCACTGCGGTACGGGTTGCACGTACCACACACACACACACACACACACACACACACAGACTCTCACTGGGATACGGGCTCCCACACACATGGACTCTCACTGGGATACAGGGTCCCACACACACTGACTCTCACTGGGATACTGGGTCCCACACACACTGGCTCTCACTGGGGTACGGGGTCCCACACACACACTGGCTCACACTGGGGTACGGGGTCCCACACACACACTGACCCTCACTGGGATACAGGGTCCCACACACACTGACTCTCACTGGGGTACAGGGTCCCTCACACACACTGACACTCACTGGGGGAAACAGTGTCCCACACACACTGACTCTCACTGGGGTACAGGCTCCCACACACACTGACTCTCACTGGGGTACAGGGTCCCACACACGCTGACTCTCACTGGGGTACAGGCTCCCACTGACACACACACAGACTCTCACTGGTGTACAGGGTCCCATAAACACACACTGACTCTCACTTGGGTACA
The DNA here is from genome assembly GCF_004010195.1 of Chiloscyllium plagiosum. NCBI lineage: Eukaryota > Metazoa > Chordata > Chondrichthyes > Orectolobiformes > Hemiscylliidae > Chiloscyllium > Chiloscyllium plagiosum. Next base: position 1,548 of record NW_025213583.1, on the reverse strand, counting down.
TGATCGCACACACACACACTGACTCTCACTGGGGTACAGGGTCCCACACACACTGACTCTCACTGGGGTACAGGGTCCCACACAGACACACACTGACTCTCACTGGGGTACGGGCTCCCACTCACACTGAATTTCACTGGGGTACATGGTCCCACACACACACACACTGACTCTCACTGGGGTACATGGTCCCACACACACTGACTCTGACTGGGCTATGGGCTCCCACACACACTGACTCTCACTGAGCTATGGGCTCCCACACACACACACTGACTTTCACTGGGATACAGGGTCCCACACACACACACTGACTCTCACTGGGGTAATGGGCTCCCACACACACACACTGACTCTCACTGGGGTACAGGGTCCCACACACACTGACTCTCACTGGGGTACAGGGTCCCACACAGACACACACTGACTCTCACTGGGGTTCCCACACACACTGGCTCTCACTGGGGTACGGGGTCCCACACACAATGACTCTCACTGG
>NW_025213583.1:0-398 GCF_004010195.1 Chiloscyllium plagiosum | reverse complement strand
GACTCTCACTGGGATACAGGGTCCCACACACATGGACTCTCACTGGGATACAGGGTCCCACACACACTGGCTCTCACTGGGATACAGGGTCACACACACATTGGCTCTCACTGGGGTACGGGGTCCCACACACACACTGACCCTCACTGGGATACAGGGACCCACACACACTGACTCTCACTGGGATACTGGGTCCCACACACACTGGCTCTCACTGGGGTACGGGTTGCCACACACACACTGGCTCTCACTGGGGTACAGGGCCCCACACACACACTGACCCTCACTGGGATACAGGGTCCCACACACACTGACTCTCACTGGGGTACAGGGTCCCTCACACACACTGACCCTCACTGGGGGAAACAGGGTCCCACACACACTGACTCTCACTGGGG
>NW_025213582.1:16922-34204 GCF_004010195.1 Chiloscyllium plagiosum | reverse complement strand
TTGTTCATGGTTATTGTTGTTCTCTGTGGTTATAGTGATTGTTCATGGTTATAGTGACTGTTCATGGTTAACGTGATTGTTCATGGTTAATGTTATTCTCAATGGTTATAGTGATTGTTCGTGGTTAATGTTATTCTCAATGGTTATAGTGATTGTTCATGGTTATAGTGATTGTTCATGGTTATAGTGATTGTTCATGGTTAATGTTATTCTCTGTGGTTATAGTGATTGTTCATGGTTATAGTGATTGTTCATTGTTAATGTCATTCTCCATGGTTACAGTGATTGTTAATAGTCAATGTTATTCTCCATAATTATAGAGATTGTTCATGGTTATAGGGATTGTTCATGGTTATTGTTGTTCTCTGTGGTTATCGTGAATGTTCATGGTTAATGTGATTGTTCATGGTTAACGTGATTGTTCATGGTTAATGTTATTCTCCATGGTTACAGTGATTGTTCATGGTTAAAGTGATTATTCCTGGAGAATAATCACTTATAATTATAATTAATGTTATTGTTCATAATCACCATTATAGCTCATAGTTATAGTGATTGTTCATAGTGCATGTTATTCTCCATGGTTATAGTGATTGGTCGTAGTTACTTTTATTCTCCGTGGTTATAATTATTCTCCATGGTTATAATTATTGCTCATGGTTAATGTTATTGTTCGTTGTCACTATTATAGTTCATGATTATACTGATTTTTCATGGTTATTGTTACTCTCCATGGTTATAGTGATTGTTCATGGTTATTGTTTATTGTGACTGTTCATGGTTATTGTTATTCTCCATGGTTATAGAGAATGTTCATGGTCAATGATATTCTCCATGCTTATAGTGATTGTTTATGGCTATGGTAATTGTTCATGGTTATTGTTACTCTCCATGGATTTGGTGATTGTTCATAATCACTATTACAGTTCATAAGTATAATGATTGTTCATAGTTATTGTTTATTGTGATTGTTCATGGTTAATATTATTCTCCATAATTAACATAATTATTCATAATTATTGTTATTCTCCATAGTTATAGAAATTGTTCATGGCTATGGTAATTGTTCATGGTTATTGTTACTCTCCATGGTTTTGGTGCTTGTTCATGGTTAATAGTTCACGGTCACTATTATAGTTCACGATTATAGTGATTGTTTATGGTTATTGTTTATTGTGAATGTTCATGATTAATGCTATTCTCTGTGGTAAACATGATTGTTCATAGTTATTGTTATTCTCCACGGTTATTGTGATTGTTCATAGTTAATGTTATTCTCCATGGTTATGGTAATTGTTCATGGTTTTGCTGCTTGTTAATGGTTAATGTTATTGTTCATGGTCATTATTATAATTCACAATTATAATGATTTTCATGGTTATCAAATATTGTGATTGTTCGTGATTAATGGTATTTTCCATGGTAATCTTCGCTGGTTTGAAGTTCCCCATTTGCTGTTCGCTCTACTGTGACATCTAGGAATGGCAGTTTGTTGTTATTTTCCTCCTCTTTAGTGAATTTTATGCCAGTACGGGTATTATTGGTGGTCTTGAAGGTTTCCTCTAATTTGTTTCATTTAGTGATGACAAAGGTGTCATCCGCGTAGTGGACCCGGAGTTTGGGTGGGATGGTTGGCAGCTGTTTGCTCAAGTCTCTGCATTACTGCCTCTGCTAAGAACCCTGATATCGTAAATTCCATGGGTATTCCGTTGGTTTGTCTGTAGGTTTTGTTGTTGAAGGTGAAGTGGGTGGTAAGGCATAGGTCCACTAGCTTGATGATATTCTCCTTGTTGATGAAGTTAATGTTGTTTGGTGTGTGTGTGTCTCAAACTAGCGTCTACAGAAAAACAACACATACAGACCAAATATTGAACTACAGAAGCAATCATCCCAACACCCACAAATGGAGCTGCATCAGAACATTATTTCAACGAGCCAAAACACATTGCAGCACAGAGGAACTACGCAGAGCAGAGGAAAATCACCTATACCGTGTATTCAAAAAGAAGGGGTACCCAATGAACACAGTCCGCCGATTTCTCAGCAACAAATCCAAACAAGCAGACAAAACACATCCAGAAACGCTAGCCACTTTCCCTACATCAAAGACATCTCAGAAATGACTGCCAGACTACTCAGACCCCTTGTCATCAAGGTAGCCCACAAACCCACCAACACACTAAAACAGCAGGTAATTAACTTGGAAGACCCTATACAGACAATGAGCAAAACTAACGTTGTTTACAAAATACCGTGCAAGAACTGTAACAAACACTACATTGGACAAACAGGCAGAAAACTAGCCACCAGGATACATGAACACCAACTACCACAAAAAAATACATGACCCTCTCTCACTAGTATCCTCACATACGGATGAGGAAGGACACCACTTTGACTGGGACAACACATTCATCCTAGGACAAGCCAAACAAAGACATGCAAGAGAATTCCATTCCATGGCATTCCAACTGGAATTCTATCAACAACATATCGAGCTAGACTCCATCTACCACCTCCTGAGAAAAGGAAGAGGAAGTGACTTCACCACAGGAAATAACATCACCACAAGAAATGACATCACCAACCCAAAGAAACCCAAACATATAAATAGAAAGCAGGAATTTTCAGCATTGCTTCGCATGACGTCCATTGAAGCTGTTACCTAGTAGGGTAACTTTCCAGCTCAGCGAGCAAACCTACATCCAAAACCTCAACCTGAGCTACAAATCTTCTCAAAACTCACTACTATTTATGTGCTCAGACAGCCCGCTCAGTCAGCGGAACCTTCAAGGTTCATGTCTTTGGGTTGGTTTGTCAGAATTGCCAAAGATGAAGTTCAGATTATTAAAGAAACCATGCTGTGGAATCTTACCCCTCCGGCAGGAGGCATTCAGAACATCTTGACAGCTCTTTATGAAACTTATTCAGTTAGTCTGAATAAGTTTATTTCCTCTTTATAGTCATAGAGTCATACAGTATGGAAACAGACCCTTAGGTCCAACCAATGCATGTCGAAAGTAATCCCAAAGTAAACTAGTCCCTGCTGTTTTCTTCTGGCCCCTATCCTTCCAAATCTTTCCTATTCATGTACTCTCTGTTCTGTGATCGGTCAGTAAACACTTAGCAATCGGTCTGGTTCTTTAAGACTCCACACTTTATTTCTTATACGGCCAAGCACAAATCATCCAGAAACACAGAGGTTAAACACTTCAGTGTTCCTCAGAGGAGCTGTGCACATGGCTTAAAACAAAGACATTTTTATGCTTTTCTTAAAGAGAGGTACAGGCCATAATCATACATAATTACCAACTAATTAATGGAATGGTTTTGTTGACAGCAACTCAGTCCAATAATATTTCCTGGGAACCAACTTTGTTTTCCAACATTCAAGCTATTCTTATCTCACGAACCTAGTCTCTGCACCTGCACTTGAAGGTCAGTTAGGATGGCCACTAATGTCTTATCTAGTCTATAGTTATTTCTATGCTGTAAAGGAAGCACTGTCTGGTAATGTCTGTAGAGTCAGACTTTGGCAGGGATAAAAACCATTTTATGCAGCTTTAAGCAGAATTGTCAATTTGTAACCTAGAAGCTATTTTGTTATATTTTTTACATTAAGAAGCCATTTTATTTCCACCTAAATTAGTAAGAATATGTATTAAGTGGGTAATCCTGACAACAATTAGTTATCTCAGCCTGTATTCAGGTTTCAGATTCTCAACTGTACCTGCATTCACCATTTCCTCACTTAATTCGTTCCACGCGCAAACCACCCTCTGTATAAGAAACTTCTCCTCATGTCTTTTTTAAATCTTTCTCCTTTCACCTTAAAAATATGCCCCCTAGGTAAGTCCTCAGGAAAAGACACCTGCTATTAACCCTATCTATATCCCCAAGGTTTTATAAACCTCTATCAGGTTATCTCTCAACCTCCCACACTCCAGGTAAAAAAATCCCAGTCTATCCAGCCGTTCTTTATAGTTCAAACCTTCCGTTGCTGGCAACATCCTGGTTGGCTTTCAGGACAACACCAAACAACCTTGCAAGACATGTCAGAGTGTTGATACGGATACCATCATTACGCTTGGGGACATCACCCACCGTGTATGTGTCAGGTACTCATGCAACTCAGCCAATGTTGTCTATCTCATACGCTGCAGGCAAGGATGCCCTGAGGCATGGTACATTGGTGAGACCGAGCAGACGCTACAGCAACAGATGAATGGACACCGCACAACAATCAACAGACAGAAGTGTTCCCTCCCGGTTGGAGAACACTTCAGTGGTTTGGGACATTTGACCTCGGACCTTTGGGTGACTGTCCTCCAAGCCGAACTTCAGGACAGGCAGCAACGCAAAGTGGCTGAGCAGAGGCTGATAGCCAAGTTCGGTACCCATGGGGATGGCCTCAACCGGGACCTTGGGTTCATGTTACATACAGGTGACCCCACTGCACTACTACACTCCCAAACTCTCACACACACATGCATCCTCTCACCCCCAACACACACACCCACATATAAGTTTGTGGGGTGAATGTGTACTTGCAAAATTACATTTTATTTTGCTCAAAAACTGCATGAATCCATGTAAGATTCTGTAAATCAGTTTTTTAGATTAGAATCAGTCTGAATACTGTGGCATAGACAGTCTCACACAGGGCACCTCACACCTTCAATGCCTTATCTGGGGCGACATGACACCAATTGTTAAAGTTCACTTCAGAATGTATCTTCAAAAAAGTTCTGTGATTTACATATGAAAGAACTGAAACCAATATATTCATTCTAAAAGATGAGAAACTTAACAAACAATCCAGGTCTTTTTCAACATATAATTTCAGTTACATCACACTGTAAACTTTTGCTATAAATTCTGTGTCTTATGATCTTATTCTGCACAACCATCTGATGAAGCACTGCGAAAGTTATTGCTTCCAAACAAACCTGTGACTATAACCTGGTATTGTGTGATTTTTAACTTTGTATATTCCAGTCATACATGCATCTCCAAAATCATTGCTAAAGGGATTGAGTTGAAAAGCAGAGAGATTATGTTGCAGCCGTCTTGGGTGCTGGTGAGGCCACACCTGGAGTACTGGACTCCTTACTTGAGAAAGGATGTACTGGCAGTAGAGGGGGTGCAGAGGAGGTTCACTCGGCTGAATCTGGAATTGATGGGGTTGGCTTATGAGGAGAAACTGAGGTGACTGGGATTATATTCATTGGAATTTAGAAGAATGGGGGTGGATCTTATGGAAATATATAAAATTATGAAGGGAATAGATAGGATAGGAGTAAAGGAGATTTTCCACTGACAGGTGAAACTAGGGCAAGAGGGCATGACCTCAAAATTAGGAGGAGCAGATTTAGTACTGAATTGAGAAGGAACTTCTTTACCCAGAGGGTTGTGAATCTATGGAATTCCCTGCCCAGTGAAGTAGTTGAGGTTTCCTCATTGAATGATTTTAAAGTTATATAGATAATTTTTTGAACAGGAAAGGAATTAAGGGTTATGGTGAGAGAGTGGGTATGTGGAGCTGAGGCCACAAAAATATCAGCCATTATGGCCTACTCCTGCTCGTAGTGCTTATGCCCTCCTGCATTCCTCATTGAACTAGGGTTAATGGCTTGATGGTAATGGTAGTGTGGGGGATATGCCAAGCTATGATGTTGTAGATTGAGGTTTTGAGGTTGAGTCACTCGACCCGAAATGTTAACCCTGATTTCTCTCCACAGATGCTGCCAGATCCATTGAGCTTTTCCAGCAGTTTCTGTTTTTGTTTCTGATTTACAGCAAATCTTTTAGTCTTTACTAAGTTGTAGATTGTGTTTGAGTATATTTCGGTTGTCATTGATGGGCTACAACTCCTCATAAATAACATGTTTTGAGTTGCTAAATCTATTCAAAATCAATCCTAGTTAGTATGGTGGGCGATGTTCATCAGTTTAAAGTAAGACGTTGACCCTTCAGAAGAGTCTGAAGAAGGGTCACTGAACTTGAAATATTAACTCTGCTTTTTCTCCACAGATTCTGCCAGATCTGCTGAGTTTCTCCAGCAATTTATGTTTTTGCTTCAGATCTTCATCACCAGTAGTTCTTTGTTTTATTTGAGATTATGATGTGGAAGTGCCAGTGTTGGAATGAGTTGGACAAGGTCAAAAATCACATGACACCAGGTTATAGTCCAACAGGTTTAATTGAAAACACAAGCTTTCGAAGCGTCGCTCCCTGCATCTGAAGAAGGAGCAAGGCTCCAAAAGCTTGTGTTTTCAAAGGTCATTCTGCCATAACACGCATTCTGTTATTGCGAATTTGCTGTATCATAATTGATAACTGGGGACACTGTTTCTAAAGTTAGAACTTTTAAAATGTGTGTTGGCTATAACACAATTACATTGCCAACACTTCAAGCACTGTTTCCAAAGCGCAATTTTTCTGTAATGCAAGGTTACACAAGAAGGCAACCATCGCGTTATAGAAGAACTGCCTGTATAACCTGGTGGCGTGTGATCTTTGACCTTATTTGAGATTGAGACAGGATTAGGTTTCGGGACGATCTGAACTTCTGTTGCAATTGGACTAACATCCAGCTGAGGGCAGCAGAGTCAAGCCACTGAATCCACAGGAAGCACAGCATTCCTCCCTGAGCAAATTATTGCAGATACCGGAATCTGTTCTGAAAGTAATAAATGCTGGAGTTCTCAGTGGGTCAGGCAGCATACATAGAGAGAGAGCAAGCTAATGTTTCAAGTCTAAATGACTCTTCATCAGAGCTGATGTGAAGTGTGGAGGGGGCAGCATTTATGGAACAGTGGCAGGGTGGGGTTGGAATGCTGGGGAGAAAGGATGTTGATAGTTCTGATTTAGTGATCAGAATGTGAGACTGCCAGAACAATGAATGATGGGTCTAACTGCCAAACTGCAAAGAACAAACAGTCCAACTGGAGTGGGAGGAGGGGAGAGAAGACATGGTGACAGAGAATCTAACAAGTAAAGGTAAAAGAAAAGGAAGGAATGGGAATGGGTTTACATTCAGAAGGTGTTGAACTCAACATTGACCCAGAAAGCTGTAAAGTACCTAGTCTGAAGATGAGATGTTGGTCCTCCAGTTTTACATCTCCTGAGTTCAGTACATTCTACGTATACATTTCCGATGGGTCTAACTGCCAAACTGCAAAGAACAAACAGTCCAACTGGAGTGGGAGGAGGGGAGAGAAGACATGGTGACAGAGAATCTAACAAGTAAAGGTAAAAGAAAAGGAAGGAATGGGAATGGGTTTACATTCAGAAGGTGTTGAACTCAACATTGACCCAGAAAGCTGTAAAGTACCTAGTCTGAAGATGAGATGTTGGTCCTCCAGTTTTACATCTCCTGAGTTCAGTACATTCTGTACAAATTTGGAATTAAAAACTGACCATGTAACCACTGTTAATCATAAAAACCCGCACAACTCACGAAGCAAAGAAAATTTGCCAACTTTACCTGGTCTAGCCTATGTATGGCTCTAGACCCAGAATAATGTGACTGACTCAACTGCTCTCTGAAATGGTCTTACAATGTCCCTCAGTTCGAGTCACCTGCTGAATAAATAAATTAATAAAAATTGTTGCATGCTAGCAACAATCTACAAGTTACATGAGCATAATGGACATTGTTGGAGACCATAACGAAATACTAGATGTAGATTTGCTTCCTTTAAAATCCGGTAGTGTTGTTTCCCCAACCAGTGCAACGGAGTGGGTGGTGCTTAAGGCATTAACCCTTTCAGACCCTGATGTTCTTATGCAGCATCTCTCCTTCCAGCTTTTTTAAATTCATTATGAATGCAGAATGATTATTTTTATCTTAATTTGGATTTAAAGTAGAGGTAAAATAGATTTACAATTTCAATATTGCAAAGGTAACTTTTTAAAAAGCAGGTCAGAAATTCATCTGGAACAGTGAACTAACTAATTACTTGAAAGAAAACATGGAATTTAAATTAAAAATCTTGATGAAATACCTGCGGGGTTAATTGATGATGTGTTCACAGAATTGAACTTTTTTGATATACAAAAGAAAGAGAGGTCACCGATAGTTTGCTTTCAGATCAGAAGAATCAGGTTTTATCCTAGCAGAAGATCAGCTTTGTGAACTGTGTAGAAATCCGCAGACCAGGAGTGCTTTCTTAGTGAAGATTCCAAACTGTGAGAATTTGTTTAGAAGTTTTCAACCTGTCAGAATTGGAAAAAAAGTTTAGGTTATCATAACTAGATGGCTTGATTAAGAAATTGAAAAGTTAAAATAGGAGTGACACTTCAGTGGAATTGAGTATCTATAAAATATATTGCTGGGGGTCAAAAACAGCAAAATAACATTTTGACTGTTTTATGTTAATAACATCTTTTTATCTATTTATGGTTTATAGATATAGTTTTTTGTATTAAAAGCTTGGGTTCCTTAGTTAAAGAACATTAACAGTCTCATGATAATATGTTCAGTGTTCAACCACCACAGTAGCCAAGTTCTAACATTTATTTCTGATTGATTAGATTTTACTCTGGGGTCTTCCTTGTGTAGTTTTATCTTCAGCTGGAATCAGAACAAAGATATCTATATTCATGTATATAATTACATTTACCACAAACTAATCTCGCCTAAAATCTCATCTTCACCAATTCAGATGGTCTGGGTGTTTTGCTATTGTACTGGAATGCATTTTCTATGGAGCTAGGAGACTGGTTGGTCTCTGGTTTGAAGATGGTTAGATTTGAAGTCTGTGCCTGACAGTGTGAGCTTTGAATGTCCCTTTAGATTGGATACCTTTAATCCCTAGGATGACATTCTGAGGGTGTCTTTCCAACTGAAACAGGCACTTGTTCAACTGGAAAATATTTAGAAGACTCCTGTCTTCTGAAAGCCAGTTCCAGCCTCTTTCACAGCTTTTCTAGACGGATCTTGATAATTGCAGCCTTGATAAATTATTCCAGTTTCTTGAACAACTTCAGTGAATCCTGCTTTCTGTGGTCCTGTAAGGTGAATCCCATACATCATCATCTTTTTCCCCAATGATTCCTGCAGTCTGTAGCTCTCTAGAATTATTAATGTTTCTTTCACCATTTCAAAAATATTTTTATATTTTGTTTTTCTCAATACCATATCTCTCATTCTCCTACCTTTTTGCCTTTCACGAGGGTTTGTCTGTTTAAGCTTCTGATTGGCCGATTGTGACATCACCAGTCTATGATCTAGTGTTAAATTGCTACCTTGGTCTTTGCTTTTTATTACTGTAGCTTTGTCTTATAGTGTCAGCTATGGCAGTAACAATTAATCTACTGTATAAGCAATTTCCCAGCCTATAATACTGCGCCATTTTTAAAAACCCATTTTCCTCTTGCTAACAGGGCACAATTTCGGGCACGGACTGCTCACCATCCAATTACTCTCTCATTAAATCTTGACTCAGGATCATTGTTGCACAAGTGCCAATGATCTGTTACTGCCTCAGTGTGATTGATGTTCCAGCTATACAGGGAGATTCCAGCTCTCACACACATTTCTTACCAAGTAGCATCTTTTACCCTTGGTTGTAGATTCTGCGTTGCGAGTCTAGTCATGATGTTCTCTTCTGTGGGGTTCTCGAATGTTCAACCCTTCCTTTTGCAGACTCTGTGCACGAGCTGCCCTCTGAGGAGGTCTTCAGACTTCTGCCCTGCTAGCAGGAGGAGGCTGCTAAATGGTATGCTCACCTCTGACCCCATGTTGCATGAGTTATCTGGTAGATTTGCTGCAAATATCCTTTCTCCTGGCTGGGGTCTGTCTAGTCTTGTGTGGTAGTATGATAAGACAAAGGTCTTATCTTAAACAACATGCAGTTTATTGCATGACAATAATTAGATATAATTTAATGTGACATTTATTGTTACAGAGATTATCAGGATCTGAATCACGTTATTTATTTGTTCATAAGCTGTAAGCATTACTGGCCAGGAGGGCCAACATTTATTACCCATCTCTAGTTACCTAAAGTGCAGCTGGGAGTCAACCACATTGCTGTAAAGACCAGGTAAAGATGGCAGATTTCCTTCCTTAAGGGACACTGGTGAACCTTATGGGCTTTTACAACAATCAGCAATGGCTACATAATCACAATAAGGTTTTAATTCTGGACTTTATTTTATTGGATTCAAATTTCACCAACTGTTGTGGTGGGATTTGAAACCATTCCCCAAAACATAAGCCTGGGGTTCTGGATTACTAGTCCAGTGATACTGCCATTACTTCCTGGGGTTAGAATATCTCACTCTTTCAAGATCCTAGGCTGTTCTCTTCTTCAAATCCATATAGCACTTCTCATCACTAACCCTTTCAGATTTGTACACACTCATTCAACATCTACTTCTTTGACCAGCCATTTGGTCACCTGTTCTAATAATTTGATGTGGCTCAATGTCAATGTATGTGTGACTTATGCTTCATTGAAACGTCAGGGAACATCCTGCGATGATAAAAGTGAAAGGTTACATTGATTCAAGATGCTGTCTTTCTCCCAGCTGAAGGACTGGAGTGAGGGAGTCTGTGCAGAAACAAGAACCATGGTGATTCTCAAGAAATGAAGAGCAAACAAGCAGTCAAAGCAGATCTAGATGCCCTTGGCACTGTTTTATTGTTATAGGAACCTTTTACAAAAAGCAGTTAACAGGAATACACCAGATTTTTAGAATAGGCCCACTGGTCAACTGTTATAAAACCAGAATATTTTCTCACGGGCAAATTGGAGTCTAAAAAATACTTTGTTACAGTCAGGACAGATTTAAATGTCTCACTTACATCATACAGATTTCTGAAACAAAATCTTCTTTAAAAAACACCGTTTATTTACAATGTCCACAGAAATGGTGATTTCACTTGAACAGCCAAATCAATGTTTACACCGCGTGCTTTCAAAGGCAATCCCCACATCTCCAATTAGAAAGCTGGGGGTGCTCTCAGCACCACATTCCCCAACCCCCCTTAGGAATTTCACATTTTGAGAGATTACGTATAAAGGCATTTTGTCTGTCATGTTTTCATCCCTACCTCCCTCACCATACACTGTCACTCCAAAATTAGGACATTTTCCACCCTCCCTCTTTGCCCTCCACTCCCCCACAAGCCCCATCCAGCTCCCTTTAGACCTCCAGCTGTGGCATCCTGCTGATAATGACAGATGGAGCTGAAGACTATCCCTGTAAACTGGCAACATTTGAATTTTGATGGGTGGGAATGAGGAAGGATATATTCAGTGCACAGGGTTGTGGAGGACTTCTTGCCAGTGTTGGTGGAGAGTGGGGGAGAATATAACCACTGCAGGGTTGGGGTTGGGGGAGGAGGGGGTACTTGATGACAGTGTTAGTGGAGAGTGGAAGTTGAGGAATACATCTGGATGTGGAACTCGCCTGCTAGTTCATCACAACCCAAACTGTTCATATTTTGCTCCCCACCCCATCCTCATCTCTCAGTATCTCCCTCCTACCCAGAATAACTTAAATGTTTTTTACTTAAAAAACAAACATAGTGTCATTATTGAAATAAACAAATATCTTCACAGGGTGGTTACAAAAACAAAACACAAGTTAAAAGCATCTCTCCTGGTATCGACCACAAGTGCTCACTTTCCTGGGTTCAATTCCAGGGGCCAAGACCACAATATCAGAATCTTCAGGATAACATGAACACAGCAGCTCCATGATAAGACTGAAAGCCACACTCGTAATGTTTTCAAAATGTGAAGTCTGCTGTAACTGATCAAGGTGTGAGCACCTTCAGAAGGCCATGCCATTCATTGTGTAGCTGGAGCACTCAACACTCTCACACCACACCCTAGAGTGTATGCAGCCAAAAGGGTGATTAACAGTGTGTACAGGTGAATGTGTGAGAGAGCAAGAGTCTATGAAGTGTGCACACACAATTGCATGTGAATGTGTGTGTGAGTGATTGAGTGGGTGTGTGATTAGAGAGGGAGTGAGTGAATGTGAGTGAGGGATTGAATGAATAAGTGAGTGAGTGACTGAGTAAGGGAAAGAGTGAGGTAGTGAATGTAAGTGAGTGAATGAGTATGATTGATTGAGCAAGTGATTGAGTGAGTGTTGGTGTGAGAATCTGGGGTTGACAGATACATGTTTACATGGTTCATTTTTACTCCCTCCTGCAAAGATTCAGAACTCGCATAAATATAAGTCACACTATTTTATACATTAATTATTAGCAACAAATTATTTGGCTAAAAACCAATTGACACAAATATCAGCGATATAATTTTTTGTTTTAAAATGAATTGTCAGATTTCTACACAAGCTACAGTCTCTAACTGCCCAGGTTTGTGAAGGAGATCAGCAAACACATGACAATCGGCCAACTCTTCAATACCAACAGATAAAACCCATTGACACTTTTAAATAAAGAATGCAGTGAATCATAAAGTACATAAATAAATTAAACAAAAAGCAAAGAATAAAAATCTATCCCATCCTCATTTGCTTCAAACTGGAGCAGGAACTGGACAAACATCTTCTTAAAGTCCAATTGAAGGCTCTCCCACTGTCCCAATACAAGTCTCTGTCATTGTCACCGGGGAAGGGGGAGGCTGGATATTGGGGGAGAAAGAGGATGGAGTTGGGGGTGAAAGAGGGATTCACTTGAAGACCTGGTCAGAGAGATGTCCCATTTGGGAGTGCATGCTGGTTGGAGGACTGGAGATACCTTCTGACCAATCTGACATATTGGAATGCGGTGAGGAGCTGGACCATTGGTCAGGGGACTCTGGGGAGGGGGTGAGGAAAGGGTGGTCAGCCAATGGGAAGGGGTGGTTTGGTGTGTTGTCCATAGAGGAGTAGCCCCCGTGCTGAGAGGGGGGAGTCAGGAACTGGGTGGTGGCCATTGACTGACTCATGGAGGTTGGCATTGATGTCTGGACCAGCTGGGTCTCCTGAGCTGAAACCATGTGCATAGGGAGGTTGTTTGCCCCCATTGGGGACAGATCATTCTGTCGTGAATCACCATTGCAGTAGCTTTGACTCGTGGGGTGAGCATTTCCAGTGGGCATGGTATTGAGGGGCTGCATGGCCTGCGACTGCTGCTGTATCAGATGGGGTTGGGACAGCCTGGTGGTGTTGGCCAGACCCTGGTAGCTGACGATCGGAGATAAGGCGGTGTTAGGGAGTCCATTGTGTAAGGAGGTCATCATCCCGTGCTGGTTCTGCTGGAGTCTGCCGGCTTGGGACTGGACTGGGTTCCTCAAGGCACTGTAAACATTTTGCTGCATTCCGGCCTGCATCCTAGCCAGCCAGTCACATTGGCCGCTCACAGTCCCAGCCCCTCCCAGTTTCATGCCCATCGAAGTGTTGCCCAGAGCCTGCCCATTGGAGCTGGGCATATGAGAGAGGCGAGGAGCCACTGATTCGAAGACCATCCTGTTGCTCCCACTCAGAGCCATCTCCTGCTTACTGCCCATGCTCAGGTGGCCCAGGTTTAGCTGCCCATCACCAGCTAGTCCTTGCAAATGGTTGAGCTGGATAGTGGGTGACTGCTGGAAGGGGGATGTCAAGAGAGGAGGAGAGGCCACATCCGAGAGATAGGTGTGAGAAGATTCCAGGGAATCAACAGGAGACAGGACAGCTGGATTGTCCAACAGGCTTCCCTTCCCGTCCTGAGATTTCTTCCTCTTTGCCTTGGCCTCTTTGGAGTCCTTGCCACTCCCAGCCTTGGCACTGTTCTTCCGGGTCTTCTTGCCATGGCTGGCCGGCTTAAGGTTGGCCACGTAGCCATTGGGTGAGCAGATTGTCGGGGAGAGGGTGGTGGCATTGGGGCCCATTGACACCTGAGGACTCCTCACCAGGTTATACTCATCCAGCAACCTCACGATATCATGATGCATGCGGTCCTGAGCAATGTCACGGGGCAATCGGTCCATGTGGTCAGTGATTTCACGGTTCGCAAAGTGCTCAAGCAGGAGCTTGCCCGTCTCATAACTCCCTTCCCGAGCTGCCAGAAACAGTGGGGTCTCTTCCTGAGTGAGGATAGAGAAACAGAGATTAACACAGCTCAGCACCAGAAGATTCTGGAAAGTCAAAACCACAAATTCCCATCCTGACGCCACGTGTAACGGCAAATAATACAGCGTGGGAGACATTTAGCTCATTGTGTCTGTGCCAGAGCTTTGAAAGAGTTATCCAATTAGTTACTGCTCTCTTGGCATTACCCCTTACATTTTTCCAATTTCTTTAGAAAGTTCCCATTGAATCTGATTCCTGTCCTCCTCGCCCTCTGGTTCTTTTGCCAATTATTCTGAACATCCTGTGTCACCCATCTATCTCTACTCCCTGCTGCTTACCTCCCCATCCACCCTGTGTCAGCATAGCTCCGACTTACCTTGTTGTCCTGCATGTCCTTATTGGCTCCATTTTTCAAAAGGACCAATGTTGCCTCCACGTTATTGACAGCAGCAGCCCAGTGCAAAGCAGATTTCCCTGGAAAGAGAAGACTGTTCTTCAATATCAGCAACCTTGGAGTTGACTCCAGGTTCAGTTTGTGTACCCCAACAATCTGTCACTTAAATAGTGAACCCACGCTCTGCATTCAATCGCTGGCCCCCTGACCCCAACAGTCTACCTCCAATAAGTGACCCTTGACCCCATTAATCAACCGCTGAAAATTTGTTGCTGGAAAAGCGCAGCAGGTCAGGCAGCATCCAAGGAACAGGAGAATCGACGTTTCGGGGATAAGCCCTCCCATTAATCAACCTCCAATTATGACCTTTGATCCCAACAATCTATCTTTAATCAGTGACTCCTGACCCTAACAACATGCCTTTGATCACTGACACTTGGCTGTAGCAATTCACCTGCAAATAGCGACCCCTGACCTCAACTATCCAACTCCAAATCAGTGAGCCCTGCCAATACATTTGTTCCAATTACAGGCCCCTCTGGAATCCTGCTATATTCCTATTTGGTGATGTGAGTTCCATACCAAAGTCATCCACGGCATTGACGTCAGCATGGCAGTTCACCAGCTCCTCCACCATTCCCTCCACAGCCAACCGTGCAGCCAGGATTAATGGTGTGGTTCCGTCATGCATTCGCGCATCCAAATCCGTGGCTCTGTTCCGGATCAAGATCTGCCAAGTAGACAATAAAACATGGGTCAGTATCAGCAGGGGAGAGCACAGAGAGTATGGAGGAATAATTGGAGGCTATTCTGCATCTTGAGACTGTTCCCCATTCAACTATCTGATTCAATATCAACCTGGTGACATTTTGGTGAAACCAGTAGCGGAGCTGATGGTTTTGGGGAAATTGATAGCGAAGGTGATGGTTTTAGGGGAAATTGGCTTGGAGGTGATGGGTTTTTGGGGAAATCGGCAGTGAAGGTGATGATTTTTGGTGAAATCGGTAACAGAAGTGATTATTTTGGGCAAAATTGATAGTGGACGTGGTGCTTTTGGTGAAATTGATCTTGGAGGTGGCTGTTTTTCAGCAAGTTAGTGGGGAAAGTGATGGTTTTTGGTGAAATTGGCAAAGGAGGTGATTGTTTTTGGTGAGTCAGTTGTGTAGGTGATCATTTTTAGTGAGTCAATTGTGGGAATGGTTCTTTTTGGTGAGATTGGTAATGGTGGTGAATGTTTTGGGCAAAATTAGTCACAGGAGTGATGACTTTTGGTGAAATCAGTAACAGGTGATGGTCTTACCTGGAAAACTCCCTGGGCATCAGCAGCAACTGCAGCGTGCAGAGGGGTCCTGCCCATATTGTCTTGAATGTTGGCATCTGCACTTGATTCTAGGAGGCGTTTGGCTGCGTCGGAACGGGCATAGCGTGCAGCCAAATGCAGGGCAGTCTCACCCGTCCGGTCAGTCTGGTTGTGGAGCTTGGCCCCCTGGTAAATGAAGTCGGAGATGAGGTTCCCAGAAGCATCATCTACTTCCTCCTCACTGTTCGCTGTCTCCAGACCCCCTCCACTACACGAGGCGATCATCAGGGGGGTGAACCCATCTAGGAGGCAAATTGGCAGGATAACGTCAATTGTTAGTAATAGGTGGATATCAGGTAATGGTAACTTCAGCCTCCTCCCCATAACTCTAATGCACACCAAGCTCCCAAAAACCTGAATCCCTCACTCCAACCTCCGAACACTTCACCTCTACCCTCTCAACTCACTCTACACCCCATCACCAAACTCTCACCCTCAATTCCCAATCCCCACCCCCAACCCCATACCTTCATCCTCAACCCCAAACTATCACCCTCAACCCAAACCTTCACCATTAACCCCAAACCATCACCCACAACCCCAAACCTCCACTCCCAAAACCATATACAAACATAGAAAATAGAAACGAGAGTAGGCCATTCAGCCCTTTGAGTGTACTCCTCCATTCATTATGATCCTGGCTGATCATCCAACTGTTCCCACTTTCCCCCCATGTCCTTTGATCTCTTTAGCCCCAAGTGCTACATCCAACACCTTCTTGAATTCTTCCATTATTTTGACACTGACTGTTTTCTGTTGTAATGAATTCCACAGGCTGGATGATAACATTTCTCATCTCAGTCCTAAAAGGCTTGCCCCTTATGCTTAAACTAGGTCCCCTGGTTCTGGGCTCCCCTCACAATTAAGAATATCCATCCTGCATCTAACCTGTCTCATCTTATATTTTGCCCCAAATCCTGATCCCCACCCCAATTCCTTGGCCATTCCTGAAAAACCAATATTTACTGAGTATTACAGGGTTGTATTATAGAACATATATAAATTTTATGATGCTCTGTATTTGGTGTGTTCGTATATTTATAGTATTTGGCCCGGAAACTTACCTGGGCCTCTGACATTGACGTCCATACAGTCAGACTCAGTCTCTCCCTGAGGAGGGGTAGGGGCCATGGTGGGCAGTCGGAGATCAGCAGCGTCCAGGTGTTGCTGTGTCCATTGCCTGTGGTCAGTGTGCTCCTCACGGTTCACCAAAATCACTTGCTCTTCGAACTGTGTAGGGTCACAAACAGAAACCACATCATCAGGGAGAAAGGCAGGGGAGGGGGAGGAAGAGGAAAAGAGATGGAGGGAGAGAGAGGCAGGGGTGTGGGAGAGAGACAGGAGAGGGGAGGGTGAGGGAGAGAGATGGGAGAGGGCAGGAGATGGAGAGAGGCAAGGAGATGGGGAAGAGAGAGAGAGAGACAGGGAGGGAGAGATGGTGGTGGAATGAGAGAGACGGTGACGAGAGAGGGTGACAGGGGAGAGAGGCAGTGGCGGGGGAGGATGGCA
>NW_025213582.1:7392-14407 GCF_004010195.1 Chiloscyllium plagiosum | reverse complement strand
TCCCTCCCTCTCTCCCCCCCTCTCCCTCCCTCCCCCGCCCCTCTCTCTGTGAGGGTTTGGATGACAGTATGGGGCCACAGTGCAGGATGACCCAGTGTGTGTAAGAGCAGTGGGGCTGCTTGCTGGCTGTGGTGGGGGTGCTGTTCAGCTCTGTCTGTTTGTTGTTGTATAGCTCCAGGGGCCCGGTGAGCTACACACCCAGCCAATTCACTGAGTCCACCCTCGAGAGGGAGCTGCATTGTGATAGCAGCACCCAGCAGGACGGTTTGTGGATGAGACTCTGAGCTGGGTGAAGGTTGAGAGAGGAGTACAGGAGGGACATTCTGGCCCAAAGGACCATAAGACATTGAGCAGAAATTAGGCCATTCAGCCCATAGAGTCTGCTCCACCATTAAATCATAAGTTTCTCAATCCCATTCTCCTGCTTTCTCCCTCATAACCCTTGACCTCCTTGGTACTCAAGAACCTATCTTACCTCAGTCTTAAATATACTCAATGACCTGGCCTCCACAGTCTTCTGTAGCAATGAATTCCATAGATTCACCACTCTCTGGCTGAAGAAGTTTCTCCTTATCTCCACTCTAAAAGGCTTTCCCCTTTACTCTAAGGCTATGTCTGAAAGTCCTTGTCTGTCCTACCAATGGAAACATCTTCCCAACATCTACTCTGTTCAGGCCATTCAGTATTCTGTAAGTTTCAATTGGATCCCTCCTCATCCGTCTAAACTCCATCGAGTATAAACCCAGAGACCTCAAACGTTCCTCATATGTTAAGCTGTTCACTTTTGGGACCATTCTCATGAACCTCCTCTGAACACGCTCCAAGGCAGTACATCCTGCCTGAGGTATTGGGCCCAAACCTGTGCCCAGAACCCCAAATGTGACATGATATTGGATAGGAGCTGGGAGGTCACCTTTCCTTCTGGGGGTGAGTAGACACACACCCTGCCCTCTGACCCCTGACCCCACTGCTGTCAACAGGGAGCTTCAGAAGGGTTTTAATGACCACACACCAGCAGTGAGGCTCAGTCACTGTCCTTTCTGTTTTTCATCTTTCCACAGGACCTGGGCATTGCTGACAACGTTGGCATTTGATGCCCGTCCCTAATTGCCCCTTGAACTGCCTGGCCAGTTCGGAGGGCAGTGTAGAGTTAACCACATTCCTGTGTGTCTGGAGTCACATGTAGGTCAGACTGGGAATGGACAGCAGATTTCCTTCCCTGAAGAACATTACAGGTCGGTTTTACAGAGATCAAATATGGTCATCATTAAATTCCAATTTCACCACCAGAACATGAGCTGGGGCGTTGGGGGGGGGGGGTGGCTTCCCGGCTCACTGTATATGCCATCTCTCTCAGAACAATGACACCCGCTCCTGTCTGTATAACAGACTGCATCACAGCCTTCAAAATATCCGCTCCATGCTTCATGCTCTGGGCTCTATGTTCAGCGTACACAGAGCATATACAATACAGACCATATAGAACACGGAACATATACAATACAGACCATGTAGAACACAGAACATATACAATATAGACCATATAGAACACGGAACATATACAATACAGACCATATAGAACATGGAACATATACCATATAGAACACAGAGCATATACAATACAGAACATATAGAACATGGGACATATACAATACATACCATATAGAACAAGGAACATATACAATACAGAACATAGAACATATACAATATATGATATATAGTACATGGAACATATACAATATAGAACACACAGAACAGAACATACACAATATAGACTATATAGAACACAGAACATACACAATATAGACTATATAGAACACAGAACATACACAATATAGAACACAGAACACATAGAGTATAGATCAGGACAGCACAGCAACAGACCCTTCAGCCCATTATGTCTGTGCTGACCATGATGTCATTCTAAACTAATTCCCCTATTCACTGACTGTTCATACAACAGTCCAGGACAGTCCAGGCCCTTAGGCCCTCAATGTTGTGCCGACCTAGTATTCTGCTCTAAAATCAAACTAACCTACGTGCCCTTCACTGTACTATCTTCCATGTGCCTATCCTAGAGTCACTTAAATGTCCCTAATATATCTGACTCTACTCCCACCGCAGGCAGTGCATTTCACACACCTACCACCCTCTATGTAAAGAACCTACCTCTGATATCTCCCCTAAACCTTCCTCCAGTTGCCCTAAAATTATGTTCCCTTGTGATAGCCATTTCTGTCCTGCGAATAAGTCTCTGGCTATCTGCTCTGCCTATGCCTCTCATCATCTTGTACACCTCTATCAAGTCATCTGTCATCCGTCTTCGCTCCAATGAGAAAAGCCCTCGCTCTCACTCAACTTTTCTTCGTCAGACATGCACTTCAGTCCAGGCATCACACCCTGATATAACGCACACCCCTCACCGTCACACCCTGATATAACGCACA
This sequence comes from Chiloscyllium plagiosum, assembly GCF_004010195.1. Classification (NCBI taxonomy): domain Eukaryota; kingdom Metazoa; phylum Chordata; class Chondrichthyes; order Orectolobiformes; family Hemiscylliidae; genus Chiloscyllium; species Chiloscyllium plagiosum. The sequence goes on along the minus strand of NW_025213582.1, from coordinate 11,960 downwards.
CCCCTCACCGTCACCGTCACACCCTGATATGCTCCCCACCCCCATCACTGTGACACCCTGATATACCCCACCCCCCTCACTGTGACACCCTGATACAGTGAGGGGTCTGGGATGTAACACCCTGATATACCCCACACACCTCACTGTCACACTCTTATATATCTCTATTTGAGTGCATCCCCTCATGTAGTTGTGTCTAAATTAATGTCAATGACAATTGGCAGTATATCTCTCCACTGGTGGCACAAAGGAAGATTGTGTGATCTCAGTGCCAGAAGGTAGTCACTTGTGTCCCTCAGGGTAGTGTCTGGTGCCCAATCAATCATTCTCATTTCCATGTGGTTCAGCCCCCCCATGATCAATCTTGTGACAGAACACAGACCAGTACAGCACAGGAACAGGCTCTTCAGCCCACCATGTCTGTGCTGACCAGGACGCCATTCTAAACTAATCCCATCTACCTGCACATGGTCCGTATCCCTCTATTCTCTGCCTGTCCATGTGACTGTCCAAACGCCTCTTAAACATTGCTATTGTATCAGCTTCTCCCACCTCCCTGACAGCACGCTCCAGGCACCTACCATCCTGTCTGTAAAAACCTTGCCTCACCCATCTCCTTGTAACTCTCCCCCCTCACCTTCAACCTACACCCCCTAGTATTGGACATTTTCCCCCTGGGATAAAGACTCTGACTATCCTCCCTCTCATAATTTTAGATACTTCTACCAGGTCGCCCCTCAGCCTCTGAGGCTCTGGTGATAACAATCCAAGTTTATCCACCCTCTCCTCCTGGCGAGTACCTCCTGGCCCACCTTCCTTGCACCCTTTGCAAAGCCTCCACATCCTTCCAAGTGCGGAGACCAGAACTGCACACGATATTCCAAATGTGTGTAAGGCAAATTCTTATCCAGCTCTCTGTCCCTCAGTTTGCATGATCGAAGGAGAGGGAAGAGGAATGAAATATTTCCAGCGGGAATCTCACTGTCAGACTCTGCACCTTCCTTTAAACTGTAGCATTCCCGATCAGGGATAGCCCTCCCATCATTGGCTGGTCAGTAAAAGTCCCATTCCCTATCCCAATACGGACTGGAGGATGGTCCTAATGACAGGAGTGGGGGCCGGGTACAGGCCAGGAGATCAGACCGATTTGGAATCTTAGACCACAGGCAGAGGCTATTCAGCCCATTGGCCTGAATGTTACTTGGAGTTGGTGAGCCTGCCCCCTCCCGCTGCTGGAGATATTTGGGAAGGTCCCATTTCCATGTGACTGGGGATTCCCGAATTCTTGCCTATTCAGCTCATGCCTTTGGGATTCTGGCTGGGACAGGGGTCCTCCTCCAAATGCTGTTGGCCAATGGGCGGGCAGGACTGACTCTCCGGTCTCACTGGTGCCACTGGGCGTGATGGTCACTGTTGGAACTGCAGCTGGTCCTCCAGTCCTTAGGGGCCACTCACTGAGATAATGGGAATGCTGGTGGGGGGGGTGTGGGGAGGGCGGGGAGGGTGTGGGTGTTGGGGGGGGGGGGGGCCATGTGGTGGACTCTGTGCTGCCATATCCACTGTCTCACTGAGTAACCCACTCTCTCTGCCCCCCCTGCCCCGCTCTGCCTGTTTCTCTGTATCCCTGTAATCGTTCCTCCTTCAGCCATTCCGAAAGTCCCAATTGAACCTGTCTCCCTCAGCCTCTCAGCCAGGGTTTCCAAACCCTAATCACCCAAACTAAGGCTTTCCCGGATTTTGCCAAGCACCTTAAACCATCCCTGATTTACCCTCGAGGGGAGACTCTCTCTATTTCTCCATAGTTTTAAACCTTGTACACTAAATGGAACATGATCTTTCCTGTGGTTGTAATGACAGAGCGTGTGTGAAGGAGAAATCTCATGGAGATATCAGGTCACCCAGAACTGGAATCTGTCGGGATCCAGATACATTGTCATCCCTTAACATCCTTTTGACATCAGAGTCGCGAGTGTGGTGCCGGGAAAGCACAGCAGGTCAGGCAGCATCCAAGGAGGAGGAAAATTGACATCTCAGGCAGAAGCTCTTCATCAGAGTCTCTCATTCCTGATGAAGGGCTTCTGCCTGAAACATCAATTCTCCTGCCCCTAGGATGCTGCCTGACCTGCTGTGCTTTTCCAGCACCACACTCGCGACTCTGATCTCCAGCATCTGCAGTCCTCACTTTTTCTCATCCTCTCTACAATAATATGTTCAATAAAGCCAGTTACAGGAGTGTACACCTCACATTACTAACAGTAGCCGGGGTGAGCAGACCCATGGGTCCATGGAGGTGGGGGTTAAGTTCGGGGTGACGCTCAATGATCCCAGCCCAGAGAGGGGCAACGTTCCTGAAGTGTTGCTCCCTCACACTCAGTTCTGGCTGGTAGTGGACTCTGTGCTGTCCTTGGGGGCAGTGACTGGGAAAGTTCCAGCAGTACAGTACGCAGTTAGAACCAGGCGGGAGGTCCAAGCAGCTACAGTCAATTAGAGAAACAAAAGCATTCGCCCAGACATGGAAGAAACAGGGGCTCAGAAACTACCTCAGCAGTTAAGTATACCAAATACGAACAGGCTGAGCTATCAGGGAATTCCACGAGCAGGAAGCCATGCTGGACAGTTTTATCGGGGAGTTATGAGGGTAAAGGAAGAGACTGGGGTGAAACAGCAGTGCAGACGAAGCACTGACCACATCAACGTGGGACAGTCAGTGGCTCGGAGCACAGCAACTCAGACCAAACCCTACCCTGGATCAGGAACAGACCCACTGTCGGAACCTGACTGCCCACAATCCAGACATTAACCTCCATTACAGAGAAACTAGCTTTAATGGGATCCTGGAGATTCTCAAATAGTGGTTAAGGCCCAGCTCAGCCCCTGTTTGGGGATATTCCAGTCGGAGTTCGGGATCAGAGGTACACTTCCCAATGGAAAAGAGACTTTGGAGACCTGCTTGTTGTGGTGTCACCATAGTCTTTACCAGACCATTGGGGCAGCTGTCACATCAGAGAGAAGCGACTGGTGCTGATTTAACCGGAGGGTCACCATGCCTCATGCCAGGGGAGAGGTTGAGGAGGAGTGACCTCATGGTAACCTCAAACCCGTGATGGGAACTTGAACCCACGCTGTTGGTATCACACTGCTCTGTAAACTAACGATCCAGCCAACTGAGCTAAACCAATTGGAGACATCGTATGTAAGTCCTAACACTTCTGGAAGTTTCTGTAACTGAGCTGCTCGCTCACCTTTGGGGGTATTTCGGTTCCTGGGGACAGAAGACACTGCGGTCCCGGAGTGACAGGAGGCTGGGGTAGACTGTTCTTTCTCAGCAACAGGAGAAGCCACCAACTAATAAATAGCCAGCCTCCAGGGATCGTTCTGTAGAGGAGTTGTTCATTCCGAGAGCAGGAAACCAACACGCAAGGCATTCATTTATTTGAATCTGAAACTTTGGACCTTCCTGGACTTTTGGATTGAGGATACACCATTTTGGAAAATCCAACCTTTTTCACACAGAGGGTGGTACGTGTATGGAATGAGCTGCCAGAGGATGTGGTGGAGGCTGGTACAATTACAACATTTAAGAGGCATTTGGATGGGGATATGAATAGGAAGGGTTTGGAGGGATATGGGCTCGGTGCTGGCAGGTGGGACTAGATTGGGTTGGGATATCTGGTCGGCATGGACAGGTTGGACCGAAGGGCCTGTTTGCGTGTTGTACATCTCTATGACTCTCTGACTCTAATTGTCTCTTCTGAGGAGAATCGATCCTTTCTTATAGGAGACAAAGAAGTAATTGTCCACCTATTGCACAGAACATGCCCTGGAGATCCAGCTCTTACTACAGGAGCTCCTTCCTGAGGGAAAGGCCAGATTGCTGCTGGGAGTGAGATGAAACCAGACAGTCATAGTACAGTCGGTGAAAGACACTGAGGATTTGTAACACCTTCACAGGCATGACAACAGAACCAGAGATATCAGTCAGTGTAGAGTTAGAAAGAGATCATCAGTCAAAGGGAAGGAGTCTCAGAGCTTCAGAAGAAGGTCAAAGGCCATTGAGGTTTCAGGCAGAGTGAATGGGTCACAGGTTGCAGCCAACAGAATATGCAAGTCTTGACTGCAGAGCACAGAGAGGGTCAATGTGAGCCTGAGAACCTCAGAAATATCTTCAAATCACAACAAAGACCCAACAGGAAGAAGCACAATAATGTCCAGTAACCAATAAGAAGCTGTCCTGAGACACAGGGATCTTTCAGCCCCAAGTGGATCACCTTCATCGTGCAGAGCCTTCATCTGATAACGGTAAAGTCGTCACATTCCGACCAGGTCACGAGGCTGCTCCTTCATTAATAAGAAGCTGTCCTGAGACACAGGGATCTTTCAGCCCCAAGTGGATCACCTTCATCGTGCAGAGCCTTCATCTGATAACGGTAAAGTCGTCACATTCCGACCAGGTCACGAGGCTGCTCCTTCATTCCAGAGAGAGAGAGAGACAGAGACAGAGAGAGACAGACAGAGAGAGAGAGTCACAGAGAGAGAGAGAGTCACAGAGAGAGAGAGAGAGACAGACA
>NW_025213582.1:0-6206 GCF_004010195.1 Chiloscyllium plagiosum | reverse complement strand
CTATCTTACCTAAGTCTTAAATATACTCAAAGACCTGGCCTCCACAGTCTTCTGTAGAAATGAATTCCATAGATTCACCACTCTCTGGCTGAAGAAGTTTCTCCTTATCTCCACTCTAAAAGGCTTTCCCCTTTACTCTAAGGCTATGTCTGAAAGTCCTTGTCTGTCCTACCAATGGAAACATCTTCCCAACATCTACTCTGTTCAGGCCATTCAGTATTCTGTAAGTTTCAATTGGATCCCTCCTCATCCGTCTAAACTCCATCGAGTATAAACCCAGAGACCTCAAACGTTCCTCATATGTTAAGCTTTTCACTTCTGGGACCATTCTCATGAACCTCCTCTGAACACGCTCCAAGGCAGTACATCCTGCCTGAGGTATTGGGCCCAAACCTGTGCCCAGAACTCCAAATGTGGTCTGACCAGAGCCTTATCAAGCCTCCAAAGTACATCTCTGCTTTTATATTCAAGACCTTTCAAAATAAACGCCATCATTGCATTTGCCTTCCTAACTACTGATTCAACCAGCAAGTTTATCTTAACAGAATGCTGGAAGAGAACTCCCAAGTCTCTTTGTACTTCAGACTTCTGAATTTTCTCCCCATTTAGAAAATAGTCCATGCCTTTATTCTTCCGGCCAAAGTGCATGACCTCACACATTCCCACATTGTATTCCACCTGCCACTTCTTTGCCCACTCTCCTAACCAGTCCAAATCCTTCTGCATCCTCCCCGCCTCTTCAATGCTACTTGTTCCTCAACCTATCTTTGTGTCACCTACAAACTTTGCCAGAATGCCTCCAGTTCCTTCATGTAGATTGTTAATGTGGAACATGAGAAGTTGTTGTCCCAACACTGACCTTGCGAAACACCACTTGTCACTGACTGCCTTCTTGAGAAGGACCCTTTTATCCCCACTCTCTGCTTTCTGCCAGATAGTCAAGCTCCTATCCATGCTAGCACCTTACCTCTGATACTTATTTTGCTCAGCAGCCTCCTGTGCAGCATCTTGTCAAAGGCCTTCTTGAAGTCCAGGTAGATAACATCCATTAGCTCTCCTTTGTCTAACCTGTTACTTCCTCAAAGAATTCTAGCAGATTTGTCATGCATGACTTCCCTTGATGAAACCATGCTGACTTTGCCCTATTTTACCATACACTTCCAAGTATTCAGAAATCTCATTCTTCACAATAGATTCCAGGATCTTACCCATGACTGAGGTTAGGCTAATCGTTCTGTAATTTTCCATCTTTTGCCTTATTCCCTTTTTAAACAGGGGTGTCACATTAGTGATTTTCCAGTCCTCTGGGACCCTTTCTGATTCTAGCAATCCCGAAAGATCATCACTAACGCCTCCACTACCTCTTCAGCTATCTCCCTTAGAACTCTGGGATATAGTCCATCTGGTCCAGGTGATTAATCCACCTTCAGGCCATTCAGTTTTTCTAGCACCTTCTCTTTGATGATGGCCTCCATATTCAGCTCTGCCCTCTCACTCTCTTGAATTTTTAATATGTAGATTCAGTTGGCAGTTGGGAAGACAAATGCAATGTTACCGTTCATTTCAAGAGGGCTAGAATATATGATCTGGAATATACTGCTGAGGCTGTAAAAGGCTCTGGTCAGACCACATCTGAAATATTGTGAGCAGTTTTGGGCTCAGTTTCTAAGGATGGATATATTGGCATTGGAGGGGATCTCGAGGAGGTTTACAAGAATGATCCCAAGGATGATTTGGAGATGCCGGTGTTGGACTGGGGTGTACAAAGTTAAAAATCACACAACATCAGGTTATAGTCCAACAGGTTTAATTGGAAGCACACTAGCTTTCGGAGCGACGCTCCTTCATCAGGTGATTGTCAAGGATGAAGGGCTTGTCATATGAAGAGCAGTTGAGGACTCTCAGTCTGTACTCAATGGGGTTTAGAAGGATGAAGGGGAATCACATTGAAACTTACAGAATACTGAGGGGCGTGGACATGGAGAAGATGTTTCCACTAGTAGGAGAGATAAGGATCTGAGGGCACGGCCTCAGAGTGAAGGGGTAACCCTTTAGAACTGACATGAGGAGGAATCTCTTCAGCCAGATGGTGGTGAATCTGTGGAACTCATTGCTACAAATGACTGTGGAGGCCAAGTCTTTGAGTGTACTTAAGACAGTGATAGATAGGTTCCTGATTAGTAAAGAGAACAAGGGTTATTGAGGGAAGGCTGGAGATGGAGTAGACAAACATACAGGCATGATCAAATGGTGGGCCAAACGGCATTATTCTGCTCCTAGGTCTTATGGTCTTCTGATCTTATGGTTCAATAGCTCAAAACTCAACAAGAATGAGCAGAGTCAGCCTAACTGAGTGGAACGTAGCAGTTTATTCTGGTCGCTTTGTGGGTAAACCACCAAGACCAAGAGGAATTCCTGCCCTAGCATCGAGGAAGCCTTCATTTCCTCACCTTACCCTCTGAACACCATTCCCTCCTCATCCACAGAGCACCCTCAACCCCCAGGGCAGGGCAGGGCATCCTCACCCCCAGGGCAGGGCAGCCTCACCCCCAGGGCAGGGCAGCCTCACCCCCAGGGCAGAGAACAAAGCAGATAGAGAGGAAGAGGGAACATTTCAATTCCTGGTCATTATTTTGAAAAGGTTGTGAGCACATAAGACACCTTCAAATTGGTCTTCATTGGTGCTACCTCCAACATCCAGCCCACCCCTTCCAAGGAAAGGTCAATAGACCACGTGGTGTCCCCCACGTCATCAAAGGGGAACCAAGAATGTGATTGGAGGGTGTGTATTTTATTCATTCACAGGATGAGGGTGTCACTGGCTAGGCCAGCATTTATTGCCCCATCCCTAATTACCCAGAGGACTGTGGGTCTGGAGTTACTTACAGACAAGGTGACGGTGGCAGGTTCCTTCTCGAAAGGGCATTAGTGAACCAGATGGGTTTTATTTCATACAATCAACAATGGATTCATGGTCATCATTAGACTCTTAATTCTAGATAGGAATTCCAATTCCACCACCTGCTGTGATGGGATTCGAACCCGGGTCCCTGGGATCTTTCTGAGCAATAATACCATGAAGCCATTATCTCAGGCTGAAACAAACTCAAGAGACTTGTGGGGAAGTGAACTGGAATGAGAGTGTTAAATATTCATGACTAAATGTTAATGTGAAGAGGGGGTAAAGAATGTGGGAAGGGGATACCGAGTAATGGGAGTAACCCCTTTACTCTCAGTGTGGCTCCTGAGCAGATACTGAGATACTGTGAGGAGTTACCTCACAGTAAACTGGGTGCTGGGTCTGTAAAAACTCCTAATTAAACATTCTCTGTTCCGTCTGTCTGTAGATAGTTATGTTCAACGCAGCTGATTCCTGTTAAACTCGGGAACCTCACAATCCTGCAAATACTTTGATGAGTTTCCTCTCATCCTCCTACTCTCAAAGGGAAACAATTCCAGGTTCCCTGTCATCACAATCCCATTACCCCCCGGACATTCTAGAAAGTCTCCCCCAGCCTCTTGTAAAGACCTCCACAACGCCCACAAAGCTATGAGGCCCGTTGGTCTAGGGGTATGATTCTCACTTTGGGTCTTCTACTCTGCAGACTTGTAAGAGATCCTGAGTTCAAATCCTGGACGAACCCGCATTTCTTTAGTGGCTGTGTAGTCGTGGCCGAGTGGTTAATGGACTTGAAATCCATTGGGATTTTCCCACGCAGGTTTGAATCCTGCTGACTACGCTGTACCTGGCTTTAGTTGGTGGTTCGATCGTGGAATTTTCACCCACCACACGGGAGGCCTGGGTTGGATTCCCAGCCAATGGATTGTAGCATATTGGGGCAGCATGGTGGCTCAGTGGTTAGCACTGCTGCCTCACAGCACCAGGGTCCCAGGTTCGATTCCAGCCTCGGGTGACTGTCTGTGTGGAGTGGAGTGGAGTTTGCTCCAGTTTCCTTCCACAGTCCAAAGATGTACAGGTCAGGTGAATTGGGTCTGGGTGGGTTACTCTTCGGAGGGTCGGTGTGGACTGGTCGGGCCGAAGGGTCCGTTTCCACACTGTAGGGAATCTAATCTAATCAAAAGTTCCGAAAATTCAGTGTCCAGGATTGAACACAATGATCCCATTGAGGGTAAACAAGGGTTTAAACTGGTTTGCCCAAATTACTTTACACAGCCTTGATTTATAAAGAGCAGGTATGTTATGAACTGTATTGTTAACCTGCACTGCTACCTTCAAACACAAAAGCCACAAACAGCCCGCGCCTCTCTGTTCCTTCAGCTGCTATTAAATTGTACCCTTCAGCCAGTAAGCACTCCCCTTTCTCTCCCTCTTAAAACATGCCTCACATTCTCTGTGTTCCGTCTATGGCCCCTAATCCTGTCGAAAAAAAAAACTTCTGAAGCTTAATCATTATCCTCCTCATGCTTCCAAGTTCTGCAGATTTTGGCGGATGAAACGTCCAGGAATAAACCAAACCGATGTTGTCAACTCCAGCCTGCAGGTAGAGTCAGGCTTGACAGTAGGCAGTGGGCCTCGGTAGCCATAGCAACCACTGGTACCGTTTATTAAGCAGCTTAAGGACATCAAAGAACAGGTGCAGTGCAGGTATTATGTGAGAGAACAGTGATCTCCAGTCTCATCAATAGTCCCTGGGGTAGGATAAACAAATGAAAAACCATCGTTGGTAATTATAACTTATGTCACACAAGCAAACCTGCTTTCCCTCTCTCCCCCCCACCCCCTGCTCTTTTACTGTCTGTTTATACATCTGTCTGCCTCCTCCCACCCAACCCCAAACTTCCGTTCTCTCTTCCAAAGCATTTATAAAATCAGATTTCATTCTCAATATTCCAGATCAAAGGGGAAGAACTTTCAAATCCGCCCGGGAATGACGTCAGGAAGCGTTTTCTCAGATGCAGCAGGGCAGTGGGAAATCTGGAGATCTCTCTCTATCCCCCATCCCCCCTCCCAAAAAATAGCTGCTGAGGCTGAGGGTCATTTAAAAATTCCCAAACCAGACTAATGGTTGTATCGTTGGACGGGGATTTAAATGTCACAACAGAATAATGGGAGAATGTGTAATAACATGGACGAGGACAGTGAATGTACTATCGTCAAGTTTATGGGTAACGTGAACATAGGTGGGAAGGCATGTGGCGAGGGTGACACAAAGACAGGCTCAGGGAGGAGACCAAACCTCGGCAGATGGAATATAATGTAAGAAAATGTGAGTTGCTGCGATTTGCCAGGAAGAATAAAGCAGCTGAACATTATTGAAATGGAGAGAGAGAGAGAGAGAGACTGCAGAAAGCTACCGAACAGAGAGATTTGGGAGTTTGTGTCCCTGAATCACAAAAAGCTAGCATCTAATTCAGCAGGGAATATCCGAGTGGAGGTAAACCTGCTGGGATATACTGCAGGGGAAGCATGTTTCTGACTGTACTGTAAAAATGTTTCACTTAAAAGCTTACTTTTACTTAAGAAAATGTCATGTTGAGGTTGTACAGGACGTTGGAGAGGCCCCTTCTGGATTACTCTGTCCAGTTGTGGCCATCCTGTTATAAGAAGGGTATTATCAAAGCTGGAGATGTTTCACAAGAGATTTAGAGTCATAGAGAGGTACAGCACGGAAACAGACCCTTCGGTCCAACCCGTCCATGCCGACCAGATATCCCAACACAATCTAGTCCCACCTGCCAGCACCCAACCCATATCCCTCCAAACCCTTCCTATTCATATACCCATCCAAATGCCTCTTAAACCAGGACATAGCTGGGACTGGAGGGTTTGAGATAGAAAAGTAGACTGGATAGGATGGGACTTTTTTCACTGGAGCGTAGGGGTTGAGGGGGTGACCTTACAAAGGTTTATGAAATAATTGATAAGGTGAATGGCAAATGTCTTTTTCCTTGAGTGGGGGAGTTCAAGACTGGGGGTCATTTTTTAAGGTGAGAGGAGAAAGATTTAAAAAGACATGAGGGGCAAAATCTTTTACAGAGAGTGGTTCTTGTCTGGAAGGAGCTGTTAGAGGAAGTGGTGGATGTGGGTACAATTACAACATTTAAAAACAATTTGGATAAGTTCATGAATAGGAAAGGTTTGGAGGGATAGGAGTCAGGAGCAGGGAGGTGAGGCTAGTTTGGTTTGGGATTATGGTAGGCATGAAATGGCTGGGCCAAAAAATCTGTTTCTGTGCTGTATAACT
>NW_025213581.1:0-34186 GCF_004010195.1 Chiloscyllium plagiosum | reverse complement strand
CTACAAAGTGACATTCAATGCAGTGTCACACAGTAACTGTGCATTTAAGTGTTCAGAATTCATTCAGAGCCTGTACCTTTCTGTCAAACGACATGGGGGCTCTGCAGAGGTACACATCGGGAATCAAACATACAGTGAAAAGTATGGAATTGTCACCCTATTCAGCTGTTTGGGACATAATGAGTGTCCGTCCATAACCATCAAGTTTCAACTTCTTATGCTCTCACAGCGCTACAGATTAAACACATAGATCCTGAACTCTCTCCTCATGGTATCATCATGCCAGGGTTTAGTCTGGTGAGACTCCTTTGCACTGTCTCGGTGACAAAGAGTTCATTATTTATAAAACAGACCAAACCTGTACACAATGCACCAAATACTCTCTCAACAAATCACTACAATTGGGAAAGACATACTAACTATGGTACTCCAATCATTTTATAAAAACAGCCACATATCATTTACTTTCTGTCCCGTAAGAATTTTGTTGATGACTTATGACCAAGGACCTCCAGGTCCTTTTCAACATAAGCACTCGCTAACCTCTCACCATCTAATAAATATAAATGTAAATGATGATATTTGTGGTTCCCATCTGATTCAGTTTTTATACCTTATGACCAGCTATTGACCAAACACTGATCCTTCTAATAACCAATAAACCCTCAGTCCAGCTAAAAACACTACTCCCTTCATTGTCTCCATTATCCAATTTTTAATCCAAGTCGTATATATTCCACACGTACCTACCCATGGAATTTAACATTATCCACTCGCCTATATTCAACCATGTCAAACATCTGCTGAAAATTCAAATATTCCACTCCCATTGGTTCTCGATTATTGATGTTACAATGAACAGTATCCACAAATTCGCGCAAATTTATCAATTATTATTTCCCTTTCCTGAATCTAGACCGAATCTACCAAATCATATCACTGTTTCCCAAGTGTCTAGTTGTCACATTCTAATAAAAGATTACAATGTTTTTCTCATAGCTGACATCAAGCTATTTAGTTTCAGTTTTCCCGCTCCGTCCTGTTTTAAATATTTAGGTTTATAATAGCTGCTTTCCAGTCTGCAGGATCTTTTCCTGAATCTAACCAGCTTTGAAGAATAATCAGTAATCCTTTCACTGGCTCTGTTGCCACTTTCTCAATACTCTGGGATGTAGCTCATCCGTTGCAGCATCTTATGAAACTTCAATTCAATTAGATTTTCAAAAACATACTCTTCATTAATTCTAATTTCCTGTGGTTTCTCATTTTTACCAGTCACTCTGTTTTCTCGTATTTCTGGAAGTTAGTTTCTGTACCTTCCCCTGTCGAGATGGAACCAATGTATTTCTCTCAACAGGAAGATGGCTTCTGTCAGCTCGTGAGTACATCGGAGGACTGCACTTCGGAGATGGTCGATAGATTACCCACTCCTGCCTCCAGAATCAATCCAGTTAACTTCATAGTGAGAGTCAGCACAATCCTGTCACTGATGTGAGACTACAGATTATACTGAAGGATGGGGACACAGCTCAGTGAGCACCTCATTTTTGAAACAAACTGTTTTCACGCTTTACACTTGGAATGTGTCCAACTTAGACAAATATTCCTGGAAATCCCAGGGATAAATGTGCAGTGCCCAGACCCACCCTGTTTACACAACTTCCCTTGTCTGTAGTCTCAGCTCCATTTGTTTACCATGGACCCAGCTACACTGTAAATGCAGTGTCTAGAGTGGGGTCAACAGGCCTTCGGGTCTCCCTGAATGAACACAGCAGCTGACAATACAAAACTGAAAACACCATGCACAGAATCTCCACTGTCTTTCTAATGACAGCAGGACGTCAAGTCCCCACACTCATGGTGCACCCATTCAGTGTGGAACATACCTCAGTCTCCTCAGTTTCTCTTCATAACTGAGAAAGCCGTTACATCTCCATGTAGTCCCACAGTAACAGTTTATCTCTCCAAAGGAGCAATTGACAATGTAAAATTGCGTTTCTCTGTATCTCAGCAACTATAAGGGCAGCACCAGTATTGCCGATGGACTTGATCAGCATACTCAGAGAAGAGGGGCAGTGGGAACATAACTCACTTTAAACAGGACATTCCGAAATGGAGGTCGTATTCAGGAATATGGGAAAAGGGGAAATGTTAGAATAACCTCCCCACCGATTTTACTTCCGGTCAATCATTAGCCGTCCTTTTGTGTAGTCCCACAGTAACAGTTTATCTCTCCAAATGAGCAGTTGACAATGTAAAATTGCGTTTCTCTGTATCTCAGCAACTATAAGGGCAACACCAGTATTGCCGATGGACTTGATCAGCATACTCAGAGAAGAGGGACAGTGGGAACATAACTCACTTTAAACAGGACATTCCGAAATGGAGGTCGTATTCAGGAATATGGGAAAAGGGGAAATGTTAGAATAACCTCCCCACCTATTTTACTTCCGGGCCAACATTAGCCGTCCTTTTGCTTGCTTTCCTCTCTCTCTCTCTCTCTCTCTCTCTTTCTCTCTCTAGCTCTCTCTCTCTCCCTCCCCATCTTGCTGGATATTTCTCCATCCATTCAACACAAACCTCCCACTCACCCTTCCAACTATCCCTGATACAAATAATATTATTTCCTAGTTGCATTCAGTTTTGATAGGGTCACTGAACTCGAAACGTGATTTGTGTTTCTGCAGTCCGACAGACTGCCATACCTGCTAAGATTCTCCAGCACTCTTTCAGGCGCTACAGAATTTAATTTCAGATCTCCTGCATCCACATTCCCTTCGTTATCTCACCTTTAATGTTATTGTTTCACGGGATGCCAGCATCACTGGCAAAGGCAACATTTGTTGTCCATTTCTAATGACTCTTGACCTCGCGGCTACTTGTCAAGGCAAAATGAACCAACTACAGTGTTGTGTGTCTGAAGTTACACTTAGTCCAGAAGGGGCAAAAATATTAAGTTTCTTCACAAAATGTTATCAGTAAAATAAAGAAAAAATCCTGATGGTTTATAGTTGCCATGAGTGAAATTATGTTTCATTCCAATTTTTGTCATTCGAATTTAATTCTGGTCATTGTCAATGGTAGGATTTCAAAAACAAAATGCTTTTAGAATCATAGCCTATGCCTCTGAATTATATGCTCAGTGACATTATTACTCTGATACAGAGTCCATGTTGTGAAGTAACTGCAGAGACAAGAAATTGCTTGTGGGCAAAATATTTGTAACTGGAAGATACATCAGAAGAGCACTGGAGCCGTAACATCTGTCATTATCAAAGGGGTATGGGATGGCTAATACAGCAACAGCACTGAGACAGAGCTGGATACGGGGGATATTATGGAGGTTGGTGTTGGTAGATTTGATGACAGAGAAATATGGAGACATAAAACAGTTCAAGGTAATAAGGGGATTCAAAGTTCTGAACAGTCTTGTTCCTTCTTAGATGTTTGTGAGTAAGCAGTTTGGAAATACATGAAAAGGAAGTGGATTTTGTGACTGGAAATTCATATATTTGTAAAATATAATTAACTGGAATAGCAATAACCTTCACCGTCGTTTACAGAATTGACAGAGAGAGGCCTACCAGGAACACCAACAATAGCGAGGATGGGTTAGTACCCAGCTTGAATAATCATCAGTAAGGCTTGTATCCGCAACTCTAACCATGCCCAATCCCAAGAAAAAAAGTAAAGACCCCAGGATAAACTCCTGTCCATTGTTGGAATATTCCAGTAAAAAGTTCTCAGGTTCTGATCCATTGTTGGAACGTTCCAGTCTAATGTTCTCAGATTCTGATGCATTGTTGGAACATTCTAATGCTTTCAGATTCTGATCCAACCGTCGCTCTGTAGCTGCTGATCTCAATCGTGTTGATGATGACGCTTCCCCTGAAACATGGCATAACAATTTGAAATAATCACCTAATTATGGAAGTGGGAAACCCTCCAGTGACCCTGTTGGATCTAGGAAGACTGATATTAATCACAGTCACTGAACAAACAGCTCCAGTTAACCCCTTTCACGATAACCCTGAGAGAACGCAATAATACTTGTTGTGTGTGGGATGTTAACATCGCTGACTGTTGGGTGAATGGCACATCTCAATTGTGAAGTTAGAGGTGGGGGGAGAGAGATGCTTTCTCTTCACGAGCTCGATGATCCTACTATGTTTTATCAGGGTAGGAATTGCTGGGCTCCCGAGTCCGTGTCTGATCACCAGGCCTGCTGCATCCTTTTGATTTATTCATTTATTTTCAACTTTAACACTTCTCTTACCATCATTTAACGGCTTAGGTGGGTGTAGACATTTTTGAGAGGCTCCTACAGTGCCATAGACGGTGTAGATACAGTCCATTCCTTGTGGTCCTTGCAGCCGCGGCCTTTACCATGTTTGAGCAGTTACTGTATAGCAGTTAAATAACCTATTATTCTGTTAAGTTTTCCAACAGAATTACGTTATTCCAAGTTCCACTACCTTTTGTTGTATTTTGTCGGCAATGTTTGAATAAACTGTGTTTTGCTTAATGTCGAATATTTTGACGAAGCGAATTATATCTGAAACACATCACCTCACGTTTACCATTAAGATAAGAAAACGTTCGTCCCAAGGTTACCTTCTCCACATAGGTGAAGGGGATCTGTTCTTGTCCATAACAAAGGGACAGATATTTTTCCTTTTTCTACAGGGTTTGGGGTGGGCGGGGCTTAGATGGGCAGGGTGGGAGCGGACAAGGCGTGGTGGGAGCAGATGTGGCGTGGGGTCTCGCGCGCAGTGTGCTTTTGCCTTGTCTCCTGAACGGGAATAAGACATCACAAACACTCCGAGCCCCAGAGTAGATGAATTAACAGAATAATTAATTTTCTGAATGAAATAGTGCTCCGTCCATCTCAATTGGATAATCGAGGTTCCTCTATATAACTTATCTCTCAGAATCTTCTCAAGTAACTATCTACTACAGATGTTAGTTCTACTGGTCTATAGCTCCCAGGTTTATCTTTGTAGCACTCCTTGAATAAGGGCACAGCATTCACTATCCTCCAGTCCTCCGGGACCTCACACGTTGGCCAGCAAAGTTGGAAAAGTACCAACCAGGGCTCCGTAATTTCTTCTCTATCCACCTGCAGAGTTCCTGAATCGATCTGGTCAGGATCAGGAGATTTATAGAAGGACTGCAAAGTCGGAATAATACGTCTCTTTTTTGAACTTAAAAACACCACAGAGTGAGCAAGTGACTTAATGATGGTTAACGTAACAAATTAAATATTGTATTAATCATGGGAAGTGATTTCAGAAGAATTCCAGAAATTGTGGAACCCTGAGAATTCTCAGAAATTGCTGATCCAGAAAAGAAGGACCATGAAGCTGGTAAGGAAATCAAAATGCGAACCTGCATGCTAACAAACAGGAACACAACGACTGCATCAATCTACTATCTATAATTCAAAGGAAACAAAAGGAAAGCAATGTCAAATGTGGAAATCGGGAGCGGAGACTTTATTGTGGAGAACAAGGAAATGGCCAAGAAAATAACCAGTTACTTTGTATCGGTCTTCATGGAGGAAGATCCAGAAAATCACCCAGAAAACCAAGTGATCAGATGGAGCTTATGGAACTAAAGACATAAAGCCAATTTATATCAGTAACAGGGCAGTATTTGAAAGTGTAACTAGATTGAGCATTTCTAAGTCTGATAAAACAGATTTACTTCGTATCAAAATGTCAGAACTAAGACACCAATGGACGTATTAATTGCACAGTCGATCACTGTGTTTTATTTTCCTGTACATTCTGCAGAGATCGGAAGCCATTGTAGATAATTGGAAGGTAATATATGTGTTCCAAATATTTTAGATGAATGGAAGGGATCCAAGCAAATATTAGTGATTCGGAGGAGCTGGTGTTGGATTGGGGTTGACAACGTTAAAAAACACACAACACTAGGTTATAGTCCAACAGGCTTAATTGGAGGCACAAACTGTCAAAGTGCACAACCACCTGATGAAGAAGCAGCGCTTCGAAAGCTAGTACAAGCGAATAAACCTTTTGGACTGTAAGCTGGTTTTGTGTGATTTTTAACCTGATCATTTATGGCTATCATAAATTCTGGAGATGAGAATGTGGAGGGGAGAGTGGGGGATAGTGTAATAAATCAGTTTGAGTTGGACACAAAGATTGGCCGGGTGGTTGGCAGTGAAGGGGAAGGCCTTATGTTCCAGGAAGACACAGACGGAATGGTCAGAATTGCTGATCGATGGCAGATGGAATGTAACGCTGATAAATATGAGTTGATGCACATTGGAAGGAGGAACCAGGCAGGGGAGGACTAGGCAGCACACTAGGAATCTCAGAGGGAGATTTTCCACACATCCCTGAATGTAACTGGACAGTTAATAGTCGAGATAAAAAGGCTGACGAGTCGTAGACATAGATTATAAGAGTTATATACAGCAAAGTTGGAAAAGTACCAACCAGGGCTCCGTAATTTCTTCTCTATCCACCTGCAGAGTTCCTGAATCGATCTGGTCAGGATCAGGAGATTTATAGAAGGACTGCAAAGTCGGAATAATACGTCTCTTTTTTGAACTTAAAAACACCACAGAGTGAGCAAGTGACTTAATGATGGTTAACGTAACAAATTAAATATTGTATTAATCATGGGAAGTGATTTCAGAAGAATTCCAGAAATTGTGGAAACCTGAGAATTCTCAGAAATTGATGATCCAGAAAAGAAGGACCATGAAGCTGATAAGGAAATCACAATGCGAACATACATGCTAACAAACAGGAATACAACGACTGCATCAATCTACTATCTATATTTCAAAGGAAACAAAAGAAAAGCAATGTCAAATGTGGAAATCGGGAGAGGAGAGGTTATTGTCGAGAACAAGGAAATAGCCAAGAAAATAACCAATTACTTTGTATCTGTCTTCATGGAGGAAGATCCAGAAAATCACCCAGAAAACCAAGTGATCAGATGGAGCTTATGGAACTAAAGACATAAAGCCAATTTATATCAGTAACAGAGCAGTATTTGAAAATGTAACTAGATTGAGCATTTCTAAGTCTGATAAAACAGATTTACTTCGTATCAAAATGTCAGAACTAAGACACCAATGGACGTATTAATTGCACAGTCGATCACTGTGTTTTATTTTCCTGTACATTCTGCAGAGATCGGAAGACATTGTAGATAATTGGAAGGTAATAACTGTGTTCCAAGCATTTTAGATGAATGGAAGGGATCCAAGCAAATATTAGTGATTCGGAGGAGCTGGTGTTGGATTGGGGTTGACAACGTTAAAAAACACACAACACTAGGTTATAGTCCAACAGGTTTAATTGGAGGCACAAGCTTTCAAAATGCACAACCACCTGATGAAGAAGCAGCGCTTCGAAAGCTAGTACTATCGTATCAACCTTTTGGACTGTAAGCTGGTTTTGTGTGTGATTTTTTAACCTTATCATTTATGGCTATCATAAATTTTGGAGATGAGAATGTGGAGGGGAGAGTGGGGGATAGTGTGATAAATCAGTTTGAGTTGGACACAAAGATTGGCCGGGTGGTTAGCAGTGAACGGGAAGACGTTATGTTCCAGGAAGACACAGACGGAATGGTCAGAATTGCTGATCGATGGCAGATGGAATGTAACGCTGATAAATATGAGTTGATGCACTTTGGAAGAAGGAACCAGGCAGGGGAGGACTAGGCAGCACACTAGGAATCTTAGAGGGAGATTTTCCACACATCCCTGAATGTAACTGGACAGTTAATAGTCGAGATAAAAAGGCTTACGAGTCGTAAACATCGCTTATAAGAGTTATATAGGAGTTTGTTTAGGGCAAGATGGTATGCAGTGTACAGTTCTGGATACCACATGATAAAATGATGTAATTACACTGAGGGGGTGGGGTTTGGTGGGGATTCACCAGGATGTTCCCTGGGATGGAGAATATCAGCTATGGAGAGAGGCTGGAAATGCTCGGGTTGTTTACTTTGGAGCAGAGGAGGCTGAGGGGACGTGATTCAGAAGGATAAGATTACGAGGGGCATGGACAGAGTGGATAGACAACAGCTGTTCCTTTTAGTCAAGAACAAGGGAACAAGTGAACTGCTTGTGGTTCAGAAAGAATTTAAAGATATTTTGTCACCCAGAGGATATTGGGGTCCGGAAGAGAGAGAATGGTTGTTACCGGTAACTCCACAATAATTACAAAGTACTTGGACTAGTTTTTGCAATGTCATAACATGCCTGATTCTGGGCCTTATGTCAGAAAGTGGGACGAATGCAGATCGTGCTGTATTTCGAACGATACAGAGTCTGTGTTTCTGTGATTGTATGATTGTGGAATACTCATCATTAAACTATTTAAGACAGAAATTGATGCTTTTCTGAAGAGTATATCAATGAGGGTTATATGAGTGAACTGTAATAGCTTCGAAAGATATGTCAATGTGAAAAGTAAGATAAAGCAATTGCAGCTCAGTACAGTCTGAAACCAGAGAATGGAGAATGAAGAACAGGGAAATGGCAGAACTATGAAGCAACTACTTCATTCTGTCTTCACAGAAGATAACAAAGCAAAAAAATAAAACTTCCCAGCAATACCTTGAAACTTTAGTCTGGTGAGGAAAAGAGAATAAAATCAAATTAGCAACTAAACAGATCAAGACAAAGTATTGTAACATAACATAATGGGCATAGACAAAGTCAACATAGATTTATGAAATGGGAATCATATGTGAGATAGTGAATTTCAGCAAAATTATGGAGAAGCTATCAATGCAATACGATTGGATTTTCAGAAAGGAATTTGATAATGACTCAAGCCTATTATGCAAATTTGAATCTTTTGGGACAGAGACTAATATATGGTCATGGTTTTAGAATGGGAGAGCTGGCAGGAAACAGTGAGTCGGAATATTTTTTTAGAATGGAAGGCTTGGAGGATCTCGCAAGGATCGGGGTTTGGCAATCGGGGTTTCCCAATGCATATCATATCTTTGGTTAAGGGGCTCAAATGCAATATTCCCAAGTGTGGTGATGGCATTAAACAATGTTGGCTTGTGAGTGGCTGAGCAGGATGCAAAAAAGCTCCCAGGTGATTGAGACAACTGGAGTGACTAGGCAACTATGTGGCAGATGGAGAGCAATGGGTGGAGATGTGACGTTGTGCACTTTGTTGAGAACAATAGAATGCCAACCTATCAATTGAAAGTAGATTGATTCGAAAATGTTCATCCATAAAGGAACTTAAGCTGCATTTTTGTTTCCTTCTGCGCAAACCTGTGAAGGCCATGCAGGGCTGAGTTCTGAAACCAGATGTCAATACTGGGAATGGCATAGACCCACCAAGTGGGTGGCTGTAACATTGAAAAGGTTTGGATATCCTTGTACACCAGTCAGTCAAAGCTATATTGCAGGAAATTTAGCATGGCCAATTCACCTAACCTGCACATTTTTGGACTGTGGGGGGAAACCAGAGTACCCAGAAGAAACCCACGCAGACACGGGGAGAATGTGCAAACTCCACGCAGTCAGTCACCTGAGGCAGAAATTGAACCGGGTCTCTAGTACTGTGAGGCAGCAGTGCTTACGATTCTGCCACCGTGCCGCCCATGTACCTGTTGGCGTGTTACCAGGATACATGAACACCAACTGGCCACCAAAAGACTCGACCCACTATGACTATGTTCCATACATACAGGCAAAGAAGGGCACCTCTTTGATTGGGACAACGCACACACATACTAAGACATGCAAGGATGTTCTTAGAGGAATGGCATTCTGACCAGAAGTCCATCAATAACCACAACAATTTAGATCCTAACTACCTTCTCTTGTAAAACAATAGAACTGGAAATGACATCACCCATCTTAAGAAACCAAAACCTATAAATAGAGAGGCGCGACATACCAAAAGTGCTTCAGCAGAGAGTTTCACTGATGATGCTCCCTAGTCATATTGTCGAAACGTCTGAAAACAAACCTTCAAGCACAGCGAGATAACTTGCATACATACAAACTGTTATTTTTCTTTTATTAGAATTTAGGAGTTCTTTATCACTCATGTATTAACAGATTACGAGGTGAGGTGATCTTTTCTAGGTGTGTTGTTTAAATTAACAGAGGGGCTCGACATAGATATCTTAACGGTTTGGGGCCTTGCCGTATGGGATTTGGACAGATTTGATACGATTTCGGGTACAAAATGTCCCAGCAAATTCCAGATCTTCAAAGAAAACCGGTGGGAAAATTTGTTTAATTTTGTTTACTTGTGGTTGGTTAAATTAAAAGTGAGAGAAATGGCTTTTAACATTACTAAAGAGGTTCCCAAATTTGCCAAGAAAGTTTAGAAAGACAGAAACAGGACATTTTTAGCACTGGCAAATAGGTTGGAATTGGGTTTAACCACGGACAAAAGGAAAGCTGAAATTGTAATGGAGTCTGTCAAGTGCTTTGGTGTATCAGAGAAGCAGACAAGTGCAGTACAGTTAGAAAAAAAACTTAAATTGCAAATATGGCAACTGGAGTTAGAAGATAAATAAAGGGACGCAAACAGAATACAAACTGTTATTTTTCTTTTATTAGAATTTGGGAGTTCTTTATCACTCATGTATTAACAGATTACGAGGTGAGGTGAGCTTTTCTAGGTGTGTTGTTTAAATTAACAGAGGGGCTCGACATAGATATCTTAACGGTTTGGGGCCTTGCCGTATGGGATTTGGACAGATTTGATAAGATTTCGGGTACAAAATGTCCCAGCAAATTCCAGATCTTCAAATAAAACCGGTGGGAAAATTTGTTTAGTTTTGTTTATTGTGGGTGGTTAAATTAAAAGTCAGAGAAATAGCTTTTAACATTACTAAAGAGGTTCCCAAATTTGCCAAGAAAGTTTAGAAAGACAGAAACAGAACATTTTTAGCACTGGCAAATAGGTTGGAATTGGGTTTAACCACGGACAAAAGGAAAGCTGAAATTGTAATGGAGTCTGTCAAGTGCAGTATAGTCAGAGAAGCAGACAAGTGCAGTATAGTTAGAAAAAAACTTAAATTGCAAATATGGCAACTGGAGTTAGAAGATAAATAAAGGGACGGAAACAGAGAGAGAAGAAAGAGAAAGAGATGATAAAGAAAGAGAGAGAGAATTTGAAAGTCAAAAGTTGGGAATTAGACAAGAAAGTTAAAAAAACAGGATGGAGATGAAGGCAGAACGTAGAGATGTATACAACTATGTTAATACCTTTCCATATTTCGGTGAGAAAAATGTCAATACCTTTTTTATTTCATTTGAAAAAATGGTTCGGCAGATAGTATGTCCAGTGAACTTGTGGGTAATGCAAGTTCAGAATAAGCTGGTGGGCACAGCTGGTGAGGTATGTGCAGCGCTGTCAGATGAGGGGTCAAGAGATTATGTAGATGTCAAATTGGCTATTTTGATTGGCTATGAATTGGTACCAGAAGCATATAGACAGAGGTTCATAAAAATAGAGACGGAACCCGGTCAGACTTATGCTGAGTTTGAAAGAATTAACCACAGTCATTTTTATAGATCGGTGCAAGCCTTAAAAATAGATAACACCTGTGAGGCTCGAAACGAGATTATTCTGCTGGAGAAGTTTAAAGACTCACTGCCAGCGATGGTAAGAATTCATGTGCATGACCAGAACGTTCAAGAAGCGAGAAGCGCGGTAGAAATGGCAGGTAAATATGCATTGGTGCATGAGATGAAATTTAGCTTCTGGGAGGATTTTCATCCTATGAGGGATAGAAATTGTGAGAAGGGAAGATCACACACTACAAAGTGAACAGTAGCGCACAACAGTTTACCACAGGTGAAAACATAAGCCCAAAGTGGTTGAAAGGAGTTGAAAGGCCTCTTGTAAGGGTTTGGAACACAAAATTACAGTGCCGATGGTTTAACAAGGGCACTGAGAAAATGTGTTTTCACTGAAGTAAGCTGGGACACACAGTGCTGGGCGTTGAAGGAAGGTACTTTGGGGAAAGATGTGGCAGAAGAGGCTAAGCCAGTGGCAATAGTGAAACTGGTAAAGGAGACCCCAAGCAGAGCCGAGGAGCTGCATGAGAGTGCACAGCCGATGCAGGGGCTGGTTATGGAGTCAGTACCTGATCTCGAGAAAAAAATCGCCTCTGTGGATAAACTTTACTCAGAAAGAACAGGGGGAGAAGGACAAGAAGTTATAATTTTGTGCGATACGGGATCTGCTCAGTCTCTAATAGTTGAGAAGTGAGGCGGCGGCAAAGCACAAAAGATCAGGCAGCATCCGAACAGCAGGACAATCGATATATCAGGCATAAACCCATCGTCAGGAATGTGGTGGGGGGACAAGGCAGCTGAAAGATAAATAGGAGGGTAGGAGCTGGGCTGGTGGGAGTGTCACTGGAAAGACGATAAGAAGATGTAGGTGGGAGTGATAGTGATACATTGGATGGGAGATTGGAGTCGATGGGTGGGAAGGAAAATGGACAATTAGGACAGTTCAAAAGGGCAGTGCTAGGTTGAACGGTTGGATCTGGGAGAGGTTGTGGAGGGGAGATTTGGAATTTGGTGAAGTCAACGTTGATGATGTATAGTTTGAGGGTTCCAGCTGTCCTACCACCTATCCACTTCACCCTCCATTTTTAACTATCACCATCACACCCCATCTGCATCTACCTATCGACTTCCAAGCTACCTTCCACCCAGCTCCACCCCACTCTCCTATTTATTTTCAGCCCCCTTCCCGCTCCCTTACCCCACCCCCCCACTTTCCTGATGAAGGATTTATGCCTGAAATGTCAACTCTCATGCCCCTCGGATGCTGCCTGGTTGGCTATGCTTTTCCAGCCACACACTTTTCAATTCTGATCTCCAGCATCTGCAGTCCTTACTTTCTCTCGGCCTCTAATGGTGAGAGATGAAAGTATTTTCACTCTTTCTGACATATTAATCAAGATCGTGTTAATTTGTTGAATGGGGATAGAAATTAAGCATTCCCTTGTGTAACATCAGACTGGAGTGCCAAATCAAGGTTGGGGAAGTAACAGTGAGAGTGAGTTACAGCGTGTCAGTTCCAAGAATATAGTTTGTTCTTGTGAACGATTTAACAAGATCCAGGGTATGAGTGGCACCCCTTGTGGTGGAGAAGTCAAAGGAAAACTAGGGAATTGGGGAGTTATAAGAAAAATACCCAGGAATTTTACCATGCTGTATAGTAACAAGATCCCATTGTCATAAGTTACAGCAGGAAGGAAAAAGGAAATAAAAAGCCAAAGGAGCTGATGTTCAGTGAACTGACACCCTGTCTGATGTCACGGTGCAGGAAAGAAAACCTGAACAGGCAGAGGGTCAGGCAGAGGGGTTTGGTCCTGAAAGGCTAATGGACTTGCAACAGAGATACACACACACAACACACACGAGAGAGAGAGAGAGAGAGAGAGAGAGAGAGAAAATGAATCAGAATATATTGTCGAATGTTATTAACTTAAAGATAGAATCCTAAAACTAAAATGGAGAGCCCGATAGGTTAGTGCAGAAGGGAAATGGGCCGAAGTGCAGCAGATTGTGATAGAGGTAGCAGACAGTGTTACGGGTAGCACATTAATTAACTGCAGGTGGTCACCTGGGTGTACAGAAGACATTTCTAGTGGTCTGGAATGCACACGGATATGTTTTCTTTTGTTGCACATGTCAAACATTCCAAATGGTAGGTAAGTCACAGGCAGTACTAAAACCAGCACCTTTGTTGCCAATTCCTGCATTCGAAGAACATTTCACGTGGGTTATAATTAGTTGTGTAGCTCCCCTTTCTAAAATAAAAGTGGGAACCAATATTTGCTGACCATAATGGATGAGTCGACCAGATTTCCAGAGGCAATTCTATTGTGGAGTGTTAAGGTAAAAAGGGAGGTGGAGGAGTTGGCAGCTTTCTTTACACACTGTGGGCTCCGCAGAGAGATTCAATCTGACCAAGGGTCTCAATTTACCGCTCAGCTGTTTAACGAAGTCATGGATAGCTTTGGCATACAGCACTTCAAATCAAGGGCGTCCCATCCTGAATCCCAAGGAGTCTTGGAAAGTTAGCATCAGACACTGAAGACCATGTTAACAGCGTACTGTCAGGATTACCAGAATGATTGGAATAAAGGCATCTCATTAAATTGTTTGCCATTAGACAAAATTATTTGCCCCAAATAAATCTACTCAGTTTACTTCCTTTGAGTTAATATTCGTACATGAAGTGAGAGGTCCCTTGGAATTAATTAAATATAAATTGACAGGACCGAAGTCAGAGATCTCACACTCTGATTATCTTTGTGAGGTGAGGAAGGGATTAAATGGAGTAGGTGATTTAGCTAAACAGCACCTGAAGGGCATAGCATTGAATGAAGCACGTGGCAGAAAAAAAACTCTGAAATTTTGAAGATTTCCCGTGGGGATGACGTATTAGTATTGCCACCAGTGGTAGGAATTCCCTTCAAAGCCAGGTTTAGTGACTCAGGAACAGAGTTATGGTCAGATGAACAAATTGTGCAATTTATCTGTGTGATGTAATGTTTAATATGTGGGTTTTTGGAACAGCGTATCTTTACAAAGTTGGAGTCAGATATTAAGGGGTTCGACTCGACTTGTAAATGTCCATGCACGCTAACCCCATTTCCCTGCAGTTGGCACATATCCTTCTAGTTCTTTCCTGTCCACATATTTATCCAAATGCTTTTGAAATGTTGTTAATGTACCCCCCTCAAACCACATCTGCTGGCAGCTCATCCATGTACCAGCCCTCTGTGTAAAGAAGTGGCCCCTCAGGTTCGCTTTTATTCCTTCTCCTCTAACCTTAAACTGATCCCCTCTAATCCTCGATTCTCTAAACCTTGGAAAAAGACTGAGAGCATTAACTCTATCCATACCCCTCGTGATCTTATACAGCTCTAAAAGGACTCCCTCAGTCTCCTACACGCTAAAGAAAATGTCCAAGCTTGTGCAACCTCTCCCTATAATTCAGACCATTGGGTCCTGGCAACGTCCTTGTAAATTTCTTCTGCACTCTTTCTAATTTCATAACATTCTCCCTATAACAAGGTGACAAAACTGAACACAATACTCCAAGTGCGGCCTTACCAAAGTCCTGTGTAACTGCAACATAAATTACCAACCTCTGTACTCAATATCCTGCCTGATGAAGGCCAATGTGCCAAAAGCCTTCTTCACTGCCCTGCCTACCTGTGATTCCACTCTCAGGGAACCGTGCACCTGAACGCCAACGTCTCTCTGCCCACTGCACCCCTTAAGATCCTCCCATGCACCATGAAACACCTACCTTGATTTGAGATTCCAAAATGTAAGACATCACACATCTATATTAAATTCCATTTGACATTTCTTGGCCCACATTCCCATCTGATTAAGGTCCTGCAGTAATTACTGATAAACCTCCTCCCTGATCATGATACCACTTACTTTTGTGTCATCTGCAAACTTACTAATCATAACTTGTACATTCTCAACCAAATCATAGATAACAAACTGCAATGGACCCTGCTTCCGGTCTGACAAGCATCCTTCCACTGAACACTCTGCTTCCTACCATCAAGCAAACTGTGTAACGAATTGGCAAGTTCCCCCAGCATTCCACGTGATGGAGCCTTCCAGAGTAGCCTGCCAGGTGGAACCTTATCAAAGGCCTTACTGAAATACATGGAGACTATGTCTACCATTCTGTCCTCATCAGCCTTCCTGGTCACTTCATCAAAGAACTCAAACAAATTTGAGAAGCATGATCTTCCACTCACAGGTCTATGTGGACTGCTCTGAATCAAACCCTCTGTAAGTAATGGGTGTAGGCAATGGTAGGCTGTCCTTTATTTTATGATGATTCGAGTACATAAGTAAAACCATCTTCCTGCTTTTGTAGAGCCTTGCTGAAAGAGCATTTGGGGCACTCTCTACAGAGTTGATCTCTTTCGTAAGGAATGATCACCTTACCACAGACACGGGTGATGGTAACATGAGGATAGAGTGAAGAAGCTGAGTGTTTAATCTGGAGAACTGTGAGAAACGAAGAAATGGCAATGCTGAAACACGAGGAGTGGCAGCGATCACTTATTTCCAAAAGAGACATTGATAGGGTGAGAAATTCCATACTTTACCCAGGATTGATTGGTTTGATTTATTGCCACGTGTACCTCAGTACAGGGAAACACTTTATTTATGAGCAGTGGAGGCAGATCATAGTAAGCATGGCCGGAAGGATCATAGGGTGGAAATAGACTTGGACAAAGTAAGGCATACAGGTTACACTGAACAGGACGTGCACTAGACAAGATCAACATGAACACGGTTAGCATTATTTGAACTTAGAGAGTCCATTCACCAGTCTAACGTGACAGTTTATATTCCTTAATTAACTCTCCCCACGTTATTGTTCAGTCGGCGTGTGAACCCGCACTGAACGTCAGGTTGCTCACAATCCCCAACAGCAACCACAATACTTTCGATCTGAAACAGATAGCCATTCCCACCAGCTTCCGCCGGACACAGAGAACAGCAGGCTGTCTTCTCGGAAATTGAAGATGCCTTCTTGAGACTTCACACAAGACACGTGGCTTCCCTCCTCACCACGAGAAAACCACGTTAACGTCTCATGTTTGTATCATGAGCAATGGAGCCACGATGGAACAACGTGAAACAGTCTGTCTGTGCAGCCTCTCCTCCACGTTGTTCATCATGTTCGAGCACCATGTTGGAGACTGTGAGGACTGTTGATGCTGGAGCTCAGAGTACACAGTGGTTTGCTGGAAAAGCACAGCAGGAGAATCGATGTTTCGAGCATAAGCCATTCAGCAGGATCAGCATCAATTACCTCATTCTGATCCCTGTGTAAGCGCATTGAGGTGCGAATGGCCTCCTACTGTTCCTGTATAAGTGGCTCAACGGGCTGAATGGCCTCATTCTGTTTCTGTGTAAATGACACAAGGGACTGAATGACTTCTTCCTTGTCCAATTGGACAGGGCCAACGGCCTGACCCCGGGTTCCTGTTTGATAGTTCGATGTGCTGACAAGTGTGATGCTGCTGCAGCTTTTAGAGGTTATTTTGTCCTGGTTTCTTTTAAGAGAGAGGTTGAAGGATCATTATCAAGCTGGCTAATTAAGACTACTTGAGTAAACAGCGAGGGATGCCTTGGGTTTATTTTAATGTAGCCTGAATGGATGTGGCCATCACTCACAGATTTGGATTTTTGGGTTTTGGTTCCTCAGCAATATCAGAAACTATTGGGGTCTCAACAGAGTTGGAAGCTTCAGTGAATGTCTCCTGCTACTCTCCCTGAATTTTCTCTTGATGCTGTTTTTAATTCCTGGATTGGAGAAATGTTTGTGACAATTGTCTGAATATTTCTTTTTGCCAGGGGCTGTGTTTATGGGAGTTTCCTATATTGGAACAGTTCATTAGTAATAGTTCCTAGATCCATTATTCTTTAACTTAGCCAATAGAATTAAGTTATTCTAAATTCCGCTTTCTTTGATTTCATTTTATCTTTCGTGTTTATATAAATGGTGATTTGCTTCACAGCGAGTAGTTTGACCATTCACATTGCATCTGGAACAGACAGTTTACATTTCCTTTAAAATAAAAAANNNNTTCGATCTGAAACAGATAGCCATTCCCACCAGCTTCCGCCGGACACAGAGAACAGCAGGCTGTCTTCTCGGAAATTGAAGATGCCTTCTTGAGACTTCACACAAGACATGTGGCTTCCCTCCTCACCACGAGAAAACCACGTTAAAGTCCCACGTGTGTACCATGAGCGATGGAGCCACGATGAAACAACGTGAAACAGTCTGTCTGTGCAGCCTCTCCTCCACGTTGTTCATCATGTTAGAGCACCATGTAGGAGACTGTGAGGACTGTTGATGCTGGAGCTCAGAGTACAAAGTGGTTTGCTGGAAAAGCACAGCAGGAGAATCGACGTTTCGGGCATAAGCCATTCAGCAGGATAAGCATCAATTACCTCATTCTGCCCCCTGTGTAAGCGCATTGAGGTGGGAATGGCCTCCTACTGTTCCTGTATAAGTGGCTCAACGGGCTGAATGGCCTCATTCTGTTTCTGTGTAATTGACACAAGGGACTGAATGACTTCTTCCTTGTCCAATTGGACAGGGCCAAAGGCCTGACCCCTGGTTCCTGTTTGACAGTTCGATGTGCTGACAAGTGTGATGCTGCTGCAGCTTTTAGAGATTATTTTGTCCTGTTTTCTTTTAAGAGAGAGGTTGAATGATCATTACCAAGCTGGCTAATTAAGACTACTTGAGTAAACAGCGAGGGATGCCTTGGGTTTATTTTAATGCAGTCTGAATGGATGTGGCCATCTCTCACACATTAGGATCTTTGGGTTTTGGTTTCTCATCAATATCAGAAACTATTGGGGTCTCAACAGAGTTGGAAGCTTCAGTGAATGTCTCCTGCTACTCTCCCTGAATTTTCTCTTGATGCTGTTTTTAATTCCTGGATTGGAGAAATGTTTGTGACAATCTGTGTCTGAATATTCCTTTTTGCCAGGGGCTGCGTTTATGGGAGTTTCCTATATTGGAACAGTTCATTAGTAATAGTTCCTAGATCCATTATTCTTTAACTTGGCCAATAGAATTAAGTTATTCTAAATTCCGCTTTCTTTGATTTCATTTTATCTTTCGTGTTTATATAAATGGTGGTTTGCTTCACAGCGAGTAGTTTGACCATTCACATTGCATCTGGATCAGACAGTTTACATTTCCTTTAAAATAAAAGACATTAGAATCTAGGCTACTGCCTTCAAATACTTTTGAGGTGCTCTGTTGTCACCCATCACACTAGACTCCTTCTCTTCCTGAGTAATAGGCTGGAGGCACTGAATGGGCTGTCCCTGTTCTTCTCCAATAGAGTCAATGCGCTGAATGACTTCCTCATTTTCCTATGAAACCAGCATGAGGTGCTGAATGAACCCTTATTTTACTGTGGCAATGTGCAGTGCCAGACAATGCTGTTACATGAATGTTACAGGCCCTTTAACAGCACAAGCCGCCATGGAGTCTGGGTCTTGCGGCACATGGACACAGACCAGTTCTGTAGCTGACAGGGGGACAAAATGTTCTGAACATTGTGGAATCTTCAGTGACCATCCCCACTTCTGATCTTTTGGTGAGGAGGATGGGGGCGGGGAGACATTGATGAAGCAGCTGAAGAAGTTTGTGAAGAGGAATCTACCCTGAGGATCTTCCACAGAGGTGACCCAGGACTGAGATGATGAACATCTTCCTTTGAGCCATGTTTGACTCCAAACACTGGAGAGGTTACTCTGATTCAGATTAAGTCCAGTTTTGCTAAGCTCCTTGATGTCAACAGAAGTCAACCATTGCCTTGATATCAGGGCCAGTCATTTTTACCTGACCCCTTGAGTGAACCTTTTTTGTTCACAACAATAGGCCATGATATAGGAGCACCAAGGGTTTTCTTCAAACAGGTGGTATTGAATGTCAGGACTAAGCTTCTCAAGCGTGTTCAGGGAGCTCAATGACTGAAAGTATTTGAAGAGGAGGTCGATGGATATTCACCTGTCAGAGAGTTGAGGGCTATGAAGAATTGGGTATGAAAGAGGATTTGAGACCTCGAGCAGATCAGTCATGATCTTAGTGAAGGGCAAGGCAGGCTTGGGGAGTGAACGACCTGCCCCTGTTCTGATGTTCTCACATTCTGCTGTTGGAAAATTAGTGGGTGTTATTTTCATGAATGTTCTGCTTTTGAACGTTGCAGTCAGGAAGATCAGAGGATTTTGTGAACCATCTCTGGGTGAGTCTTGGGGGCTGTATTCTCAGTGAATCTGGGTCTACAACATGACCAACAAATGAAATACAAGTTGATTTGAGGGGAATCTTTCATACTCAGCCTGGGTTTTACAATTACATTTCCCAAATCACCTCAAAGCGTACGTGACAGTCTTGTAGGGCTGAATGGTCTCCTCTGTTTCTGTGCACCAGGTTGTAGCAGCAAGTATCCCTCCAACTGCTCCTGCCTAGCTGGTTTGAGGGGCTGAATGGACCACAGAAATATGGGATTGAGGAGCAGGAGTTGGTCATTAGATACATTGAGCCTTCTCCAACAGGCCCAAAGATTGTGGCTGATCAGGTTGTGGTCTCAGCCTCACTTTCCTGTCTGCGTCCCATTATCCATGAATCACTTCTATGTCAAATATTTAATTAATGCAGCTTTCAATCAATGTGAACAATACAGACACGATAAACTTCCAGTGAAGAGAATTCTGACGTGAATGGTACCTTCAGAATTTTTCGTCGTCCCTCTTAGAGCATCACAGAGTCATGCAGCATGGAAACAGAACCGAAAAAAAACATTCTGCTCTCTCTGATCAGATATCAAATCTGACCTCGTCCCATTTGCCAGTATTTGGTCAATATCCCTCCTCTTTCAGATATTTTTTAAAACTTCCTCTGACAGCACTTTCTGTACACACACCTCTCTCTGTTTGTAACATTCAGTTCCGTTCTAAATCATTCCCCCATCGCCTTCAACCTATGCCCTC
This sequence comes from Chiloscyllium plagiosum, assembly GCF_004010195.1. NCBI lineage: Eukaryota > Metazoa > Chordata > Chondrichthyes > Orectolobiformes > Hemiscylliidae > Chiloscyllium > Chiloscyllium plagiosum. Next base: position 13,611 of record NW_025213581.1, on the reverse strand, counting down.
TTGTTCTGAACTCCCCTATCCTGTGGAGCAGAACGTGGCTGTTCAGAATATCCATGTCTCTGATGGTTTTATAAACCTCTATCATGTCACCCCTCAGCCTCTGACACTCCAGGGAGAAACACCTCAACCGAATCAACCTTTCCCTGACGCTCAAACCTCCAGTGCTGGAACATCCTTGTAAGTAATTTCCGCAGACAATCGAGCTGTACGCAGAATTCTTAAAGTGTCCTCACCAACATCCTGTACAGATGCAACATGCCACCACAACTCCTATACTCAATGCTCTGACTGATTAAGGCAAATGTGCCAAATGTGTTCTGTCCCACACTGTCTATCTGCGTCTCCACTTTCAAGGAACAATGCACCTGCAGCGTTATGTCCCTTTGTTCCACAACACTCCCCAGGACCTTATCATGAAGTGTATCATTTCTGCCCTGGTTTGCCTTTCCAAAATGCAAAACATCATATTTATCCAAATTAAACTTCATCTCTCACGCCTTGCCCCTTTGTCCCTTCTAATTGCGGTCTCGTTGTACTCTGAGATAATCTACTATACCACCTTTCTGATGTCATCTTCAAACTTAGTAACTATGGCCCCGATATTCATATACAAATCCTTTACATAAATGATGAAATGCAGTGAACTCAGTACTGATTCTTACAGCACACTGCTGCTCACAAGCCTCCAGTATAAAAAATACCCCTTTTCCTTCAAGACAATTGTGACTAGCTTCCTCTGTATCCCATGTGACCGAACCTTATTGATCTGCCGACGAATCGGAATATTATGAACACCTTGTTGAGGTCCATATAGTCAATGTCTACCAAACTGCCTTCATCAATCTTCTTTGTCACCTCTTCATAAAACTCAATCAAATTAATGAGACATGAAATTCCATGCAGAAAGCCACATTGTCTACCCCGGTCAGCTCTTGCTTTCCCAAATGTATGTAAATCCTGTCCCTCAGAATCCCCTCCAACAACTTACCCACCATTTACATTATGCTCACCAGTCTATAGTTCCCCGGCTTTTGGGGTCACTGTTTCCTTTTGTAGTCCCACTGCTCCACTGCTCACAACAAATCTGAAATGTAACCAGGTTGTTGATATGGTAGATGATATTTCAGACTGGGTCAGTTCAGTTTTAGCAACAAATCAGGCTAGTTTTTTTAATCTGCTAAAATAACACGTTTATGATCCAAAGCAATGTTACTCAAACTATGGTGGCAAAATGCTTGGATGTTGCAAATAAAGAATCGATATTTCCTTTTGTAAAAACAACTGACACACACACACACGATAAACAAAATCTCTGTAATTTCAAGTTGAAATAACCTTGTCCAAATATTAGTGAAACTCATGACTAAAGGAAAAAGTGAGAGATTGTCCAAAATGTGAATCTGCTTCTCAAGATATTCTACTCACAAGCTGCTAGCAATGGGATTTCATCCTGGAACAGTTGGATTTGGCTGAATTCCCTTTCCATTAGGCAGTCAGGAGGTTCCAGGGAAGCACAGTGGCTCTTTAGTTAGCACTGCTGCCTCAAAGCATCGGGACTTGGGTTCAATTGAAGCCTTGGGCGACTATCTGTGTGGAGTTTACACCTTCTCCCCTTGTCTGCCTGAGCTTCTAATGGGTGCTCCAGTGTCCTCCCACAGTCCTAAGCTGTATAGTTCAGGTAGATTGGTCAAATAGTCCATAGTGTTCAGCGATTTCTACTTTAGGTGCACTAGTCAGTGGTAACTGTAAGGGCATGGGCATGGGAATGTTACTCTTTGGAAGGTTGGTATGACTTGTTGGGACAAAGGGCCTGTTTCCACACTGTAGGGATTCTATAAAAATAAGAATGGTAACGACGACTGTAGAGTTTATTTTTTAGCTCGTACACATTACTGTGACGAGGAATAATGAAGGAGAGAGAGTGCAATGGGCCGTTTCTTCTCGGGCAGATGACAATTTCACCCTCTCTGAGTTGAATCACACAGTAATGTCATTCTCTCCCAAACTGGACCATGTGAGGTCTCCTTGTACATTTTCCAAACTATGTGTCCATCGCATTCCCTGTTACATGTAGGTGTATCATTGCTGCTGTCATATGCAGAGCCAAACCCTGAGCAGAAAATGGTCTCGGTCGATTTGAAGATATGTTTATATGTCCCTGCGTCATGAAAAATAAATGTTTAATGTATTCAGAATACCTGTGTTAAAATGATATTTTAAAAAACAAATACAGGGATTGATCGAAATCCTCGGCAGGTCTGTCAGCATCCAGATGCCTTTTACATGCTGTATTTGAACCAGCCTCCACCAATTCCTCTGGTCGCTCATTCCATACACACACCACCCTCTGTGTGAAAAAGTGCCCTTTTGACCTGTTCAATATCTTTCCCCTCTCACTTTCCACCAATGTCCTCTTGTTTTGGACGCCCCTAACCTGGGGAAAAACCCTGATTACTCACCCTGTCCATGACCGTTCGGATTTTATAAACCGCTACTGCTGAAAAATGTGACTTCAACCAACACGAATCGCTGTGCTTTCAATAATCCCGGCCTAAATTCTGAAATTCAATATTGACACCTTTTCCTTCTCCATGAAGTCACAATTCTAAATCCATTTTAATCAGTTTTTTCAGATGTATTATGAAACACTTCTATGGGATTTACACCTAGACCTTTGTGCCCGTAGGTAGGGACACTAGCATCACTCGGCAATACCCATAAAGCTGTAACATTATTCTCCTGTGTGTTTGTTCATCAGCCTGTTATGAAATGCTGTGACACACCTTTGCAACAGGAATGACATGAATCCACACCTTCTGGTCCAGAGCTAGGAACACTACCAAACAAGTTCAGGAATTGGAATGATTCCCAGAGCCATGGCTCAGAGGCAGGGGCACTACCCATTACACTACTATACCCAGGTTTTGGGTCACATTTTAAGGGCCAGCTTTCAGCTTGGTGTGGATTTATTATAATCAGGTTAATTGTTTTGTTAAACATGTGCAAGATCGAAATTAACTATGAACATCTTTAATCGCTATTAACTGAAGTCTGCAATATTAGGGAAAGAAATCCTGCAGACATACTCTGCCCAATGAAGGGTCCCAAAACGATATTTATTACTGAACACCAGAGACGGAGAAAGACCATAATTTCTGGTCCCAAAACACCGATCAGTATTAACCAACACTCACGTGTGTCTGCCCTCTGCCTAAAACCATGAAATGATAGCAGGCTGCTGACTACTGGCCAGCATTTCCTCCCCACTAACTGTGTCTGCAATCCGTCCCACCTTCCACCACACAAGGCAAACCAAGTTCAGAGCCTTTGTGAAAATCAAGGCCGGAGTGTGCAGGCCTCCTGGAGAGGGAATGGACATTTTAAAATTAAACGGGGAAGGTGAGGAGGTGGTAATACCACTCACTGGGCTGAAGAGTGGCAGATGGAGTTTAATTTGGATTAATGCGAGATATTAGATTTGGTAAATCAAACGAGAGCAGGCCCCAAAACAATTAAACATAGGGCCTTTGGCAGTGTTGAAGAACAGAGACTTCGGCCGTCAGGTATAATTCTTTAAAATATGCATCTCATATAGATAGTGTGGTTAAGAAGGTGTTTAATGGTCAGACCTTTGAGTATTAGAATTGGGGCGTCATGTTGAGGTTGTACAGGACATTGGTGAGGCCCCTTCTGGAATACTGTGTCCAGTCTGGTCACCCTGTCCACTCATTCCATAGGCGCACCACCCTCTGGGTGAAAAAGCTGCTCCATAGGTCACTTTTAAATGATTCCCCTCTCACCTTAAGCCTCTGCCCTCTAGTTTTGGTCTCCCCCTACCCTAAGATAATACCTTGACTATTCACTTTGATATCACTGAACTTGATATTATTAAGCTGGAGAGGGTTCAGATGAGATTAACCTGGATGTTGCTGGGAATGGAGGGATTGAGCGAGAAGGAGAGGCTGGGTAGACTGAGACTTTTTTCACTAGAGAGTATGAAATTAAGGGGTAACTTTACAGAGGTTTATAAAATAATGAGGGGTACAGATTAGCTGAAGGGCTGATGTCTTTTCCCCCGATTTGGTGATTCAAAACTGAGGGATATTTTAAGGTGCGAGGAAAAAGATTTACAAAAGTCGTGAGAGGTCAATATTTTAGACAGAATCTGCCTTGTGTGTGGAATGAACTTCCAGAGGAAGTGGTGAAAGCATGGACAGCTATAACATTTGAAGGACATTTAGATCAGTACATGGATAAGACATCAGTTTGGATGGTGGTGAGAGCAGCTGCCCTCTCCCTCCCCCTCTCTGAATGCATACTTGTTGGTTTTCACCCTCTGCCAATGCCTGTGCAGTGGCCTGTGGAGGACAGCAGAGGGTGGTATTGCATCTCTTTAAGCACCACAGAGACTGCTAGACCTGCCCCACACAGGCACACAGATACACACACAGTGATTGATAGGACACGGCATGAAGCTTATCTGGTAACTTAAACTAAACGTCAAGAAAAGCTCAATTTACCTCATAAACTGTTAAAATCTGAGTGACAAAGAACTCCCAAATTCCAGTTTAAATAAAAACATTAATTTATTTTTTAACACTGAAAGTGAACATTTTGCATCAACTATTCACAATTCTGAGACCCCCAATCGCTTAACTGCCTATTACCCAACTCCAACTCTATAGCAATATACTATTTCAATAAGACACTTATTGAAATTACATCAACTTAATTTCAAAACCACACAGCAGCTGTTGTTTACGGTGTTTGCCTTTGGCTGTTAATCTCCTTGGGTTATCTTCTTTCGTTTTCGTGTGAATATGTTTCATATGAAAAGGTACCTTTGATAGAGATTGTTTTCCAATTTCTTGGATCTGTATTGATGGCATTTGCTCTGTTTGCAATTTTCAAAATGCTTGCTTTCTGAATATCCACAACATCGGATCATTTATCGACAACCACTAAATTCAAACTTGATTTGATTTTAGTGTCCTGGGGCATAAGTTAAACGGATTGGTAAAATTCCAATTGTTGTCGAAAGAGCAACCAACTCAGGGATCTATTTCACAGCCAAATGTGACATATTTTCATTTGTCCTTGACACTCTGTGTCTGCCATCCTCTCATATACACAGGAGCTTGGAAGCTCTCAGTTCAGAACAGTATTCACTCTCTCTTAAAGGTACAGTACACACTTTCAACTTCATCACATTAATACCATGATGTCAATACAGATCAGCAAAGCCTATCCGGATTTCTCTTGCCCAATGGTTTGTCAATGTGTCATTCATTGTGCCTGGTGTGTGTCAGGAGTTTTGTTGGTCTGTTGACAGTATGTCATTATTCGACTCTGTCCGTGGGAATATAGCAGTATTTCACTTGCTCACACTCGTATGTGTGGGACAGGATTTCAGTTATTTCACGGTAAGTGTGATGCTATCACAATCTCAATGCTTGCAGATGGCACCGAACCTGGAATAACTGTGAAGTCTATGGAGGTCAGTGTGGAACTCTAACATGACAATAACACGTTGGTGTAGTTTTCGGTCAGATGGGGATCAATGCAGAGCAGTAGGAGGTGATGCACTTTGGTAGGAATGACAATGAAAGACAAAACAAAACAGGCCTTAACGTTATAAACGGGTTTCAGGAGCAGAGAGCGTTGTGTATATATGAGCACTGATTATTGAAGATGCCATGACAAGTGAGGAGAGCAGTAACTCTCACAGATTAGTTTCAGTATCTGAGCTGTTTACAGGGGGAGGTGTAGGAGATTAGATTAGATTACATTACATTACAGTGTGGAAACAGGCCCTTCGGCCCAACACGTCCGCTCCCACCCGCCGAAGCGCAACCCACCCATACCCCTACTCCTACATTTACCCCTTACCTAACACTTCGGGCAATTTTGCATGGCCAATTCACCTGACCTGCACATCTTTGGACTGTGGGAGGAAACCGGAGCACCTGGAGGAAACCCACGCAGACACAGGGAGAATGTGCAAACTCCACATAGTCTGTCGCCTGAGGCGGGAATTGAACCCGGGTCTCAGGCGCTGTGAGGCAGCAGTGCTAACCACTGTGCCACCGTACCGCACACCATATCCCAGGAAGGGAGCCTCTGTGCTGTGGTGTGTTGTAAACCCACACTCGCGCCCACCGAGACCGTGGGGATTCCATTTGTACCAGCTCGACACAAAAGGGAGATGGCATCAGGGCCACGGCTTCTAAGTTGTGCCGGGGCGAAGCGGAACTGCCAGTGGGTTTAAAGTGAGAATTGCCCTTCACTGAACATTGCTCCTCATTCAGTCGGTGGGACGTGGATGCTTCAGAATCTGCACACGGGGCGTCCCTGTCCTCTCCGACTCGTACCAGGGTCCTCCCCACATCGCGGGGGGCGGGGGTGGTGAGGGAAGGGATAATCGGGCACTCCACCACCCGGCTTGGCACTTTCTGTCCTATTCCAGGCTGTTTCTCCTGGAATGGGAGAAAGGGAGGGAGGGAGGGAGGGTGTGAGTGTGTGGCCCTGCTTTTTGTACTGGTATAAGTGGGGGTGGCGGGAGATTTGGTGAGGTATCCGGGGGGAGTCAGTCCACAGTGTTGTATCCAGGTGGTGTTATCGGTGTGAGAGGTAAAGTGGAGGGAGAGAGAGTGAGAGAGAGGGGTGAGAGACAGACAGAGAGGGAAGGGGGAGAGAGAGTCGGGGAGGGAGAGAGACAGAGACAGAGACAGAGAGAAGGTGCTGCATGCAGTAGCGAGTGTGGTGGAGCATGAGCCTTGTTTGGGGATTGGTGCTATACCAGATATACCGTGAGTGTGAGGGAGCAGAGAGAATACAGTGACCCTTACCCTGACAGAACAGGGAAGGTTATTGATGCCTGTCCTGTATTGCCGGGCATTTCTTCAGACTGCAGATACTGCACTGAGCTGGATGGTGAGCTCAGACCATGCTCGGTGGGTCTGGTGGTGTGCCCCTCTCTGGGAAGAGAATGGTACCCCTCTGTACCAGGATCACCGTGCCCCTGTCGACAAACTGTGGTGTAATTGCCCCTTATCTGCCAAGCTCAGGGTAAACTGTGCAGAGCAGCTCCTAACGGAGAAAGCTCAACCGTGTGCCCATTGGCCTTTTAAAGATGCCAACTGTGTCAGGGCTCACGGAATATCCAGTGGCATCCTGGCGATGGTGTGTACCTACAGCCATGATGGGTGGGGGAATCGGGCTGGTATTGAATGAGGGCCACCATGGGGTGAGGTGGGTAGTTAATGAGGTCAGTCCGATAAGATAGCACCAGGAAACGAGCTCAGCGTCAGCAGATAATCCCTCTGTCAGACTCAATGAAAATGTCACTGAGACAAATTATTGTTAGAAACTGCCCAAGAAGTCATAGATTGTGTTGAAACCAGTTCCAGTTAAATAGATGCAGAACAAATGCTCATCTGACTTCACACCAATAATCCTTTTTCCCATCTTTCCTGGGAAGTTTGGCTCATGTTACAGGATGCTATTCAAGTGTCTACGTTTCAGCATTCTGAAACCTGGGAACACATCCTTCCATGACACTGTCTCTCAGTCTCCTCCTCTCTGTCTATATCCCATACCCCTCCCATGTGTTGATATTTAAACTGATTCCCTTGCCATCTCTCTCTAGCAGTGATGTTCTCACCCACAACAACCCCTTGTCATGCCACAATTGAGATATGGAGCTGTAAATGAAAGGGAACATCACATCCTGTCACTTCCAGCATGGGCTGCACATTTCCCCACGCTGGACAGGGAACTAACACAGGGTTACAGATCAATACACTGGGGTGGGGTACACAGTTCTACATGCTGGGATGGTAACTGCTCCTGGTTTACAGATCAATGCACTTGGGTGGTGTACACAATCCTACATGCTGTGAGGGTAACTGCTCCTGAGTTACAGATCAATGCACTGGGGTGGGTTACACAGTCCTACATGCTGGGAGGGTAACTGCTCTGGGTTTCAGATCAGTGCACTGGGGTGGGGTACACAGTCCTACATGCCGGGAGGGTAACTGCTCTGGGTTTCAAATCAGTGCACTGGGGTGGGGTACACAGTCCTACATGCCGGGAGGGTAACTGCTCCTGGTTAACAGATCAATGCGCTGGGGTGGGCTGCACAGCTCTACATGCTGGGAGGGTAACTGCTCCTGGTTAACAGATCAATGCACTGGGGTGGTGTACACAGTCCTACATGCTGGGAGGGTAACTGCTCCTGGTTTGCAGATCAATGCACTGGGGTGTGGTACACAGTCCTACATGCTGGGAAGGTAACTGCTCCTGGTTTGCAGATCAATGCACTGGGGTGGGATACACAGTTCTACGTGCTGGGAGGGTAACTGCTCCGGGATTACAGATCAATGCCCTGGGGTGGGGTACACAGGTGTAAATGAGGGGAGGGTAACTGCTCCTGGTTACAAATTGGTGATCACTGCATGGCTCCCGGTGCTGAAAAGATCTCTAATCCCAGTTCAATGCATGGGTGTGGTCTCACAGTTTCCCACACTGAACAGAAAGGAGGGTGGAGGAACACAGCAAGCCAGGCAGCATTAGGAGGTGTGGAATTTGACATTTCCGGTGTAAAGCTTCTTCAGGACTCCTGCAGAAGGGTTACTCCCGAAACGTTGACTTCTCCACCTCCTTATGCTGATGCTGCCTGACTTGCTGCGTCCTTCCACCCTCCTGCCTGTCTACTTTGTATTCCATCATCTGCAGTTTTTTTTGTCTCTATCCCAGCTTCCCATACTCGACAGATTGTTTAAACATAAATGCTCTGACATGATCTGTATAGTGTTCCACTCTGGACAGATTGCTTTTTTGCACTGAGCAGTAGTTGAAAAATGTGTTGCTGGAATAGCGCAGCATGTCAGGCAGCATCCAAAGAGCAGGAGAATCGACGTTTCGGGCATAAGCCAGTCTTTCGTGTTTATGCCCGAAACGTCGATTCTCCTGCTCTTTCGATGCTGCCTGACCTGCTGCACTTTCCCGCAACACATTTTTCAGCTCTGATCTCCAGCATCTGCAGTACTGTACAGCTCTGATCTACAGCATCTGCAGTTTCTCACTGTACTGAGCAGTACACTAGCCTAGTCTGCACAGTGTTCCACGGTGAACAGATATCTCCTCGGGGCTAGTTCTGTGAGGTGCATTGAGAATGTGGTAAATCTAACCATTTCAGCTGATCTGGCAATGCCTTTAGTTCCCATTGTTGGGATTGGACACTCCGTCTCTCACTTCATTAATGTTACAGTGTGTCTAGGCACAGTACATCATGTTGGTGAATACCCACTGTCCTGGCAGCAGCCACAGCCTCTTCATTCAGAAGTAGCCAGCCATTCCCATTGTCCTCGGGTCTCCACTGAGAAAGGAATGATGGCCAATCAGATAAAGGCTGTCTCGTTGGCACAGGGCTCAAATCATCCTCTCCCTCACCAAGTCCCAACACAAACCAACCACATCAAAATATCCGGTGTGCACTGAGAGTAATGGGACCACTGGGAACATCAAAGAGCAGACCATAAGAGAGATGGGGCCACACTTCCCATGTCTGGACAGTCAGAGTGAACCCTCCAGTACACATGGTATCACTAAGTCCTGTAATCCCTCTCCATCTATGTAATACGCAGCCTGTTATTCTTCCTGAAACAAAATCACAGGTTCACACTTACCCACATTTTATTCGATCGACCAAGTTGCTGTCTGTTACTTATCCATTTACAGATTCTCTACCTCCCCTTGATAACCTCAGCTCCTCTCGATCTTAGCGTCAGTTTAAATTTATTTAGAACATGTTTGTTCCATTTCTGGAAACCATTTATATAGTTTGCAAATAATTGAGGTCCCAGCACTGGTCACTGTGTCACTGCAGTCGTTAATTTCTGTTAAACTAATAGAGACTGATTGCTCCCTAATTTGTCCCTGCTCTTGGCTCAGTATCCCGTCCCCCCCCGTATTCGTATGTAGCAGTTTTGAAAGGCTGAATGTTCCCTTCCACTTCCTGTGTAACAGGTATGAGAGATGGAAAGATCTGCTCCAGTTTCTGAGCAACAAGCTCCAATGGCTGAATGGCCTCATTCTGTTCCTGTATAAAACTCTTGGTGGGCTGAATATCCTGCTTCAGTACAGGTGTTGTTGGGAATGGTGCAGAACATTTTGGAACCATCAGTGAACAGCCCACTTCTGACTTTGCAATGGAGGGAAGGCCATTGATGCTGCAGCTGCTGCTAGCCCACAGTACCTCATGGATGGCCAGCTTCCATGTGCTCCGTCCTTTAGAAGTATGTCCTACTTAAAAGGAGGAAGTACCACATATTACAGTGGGCAGGGTCTTCAATATGAGGCTGAGACTTGCCCTTCACCAGAACAGTGTGCTGGCTGTTCCTACAGATACTGTTAGGGGCAGATCCCTCTGGGACAAGGGGTTTGGTGAGAATGTTTCTCTCTTGTTGGTTCCCTCATAACTTTCCACAATCTGGCTGCTGTGTATGTGAGGTCTCTCCCTGCTCAGTCAGCGGTGGGCCTGTGGGGACACTCTTGGTAATGGACATTGAAGTCCCACACCCAGAGGACGGTCTGTGTCCTTATCACCCTCAGTGCTTCCTCTGATTTCTTTCTACATCATGGGGAACTGAGTTATCACCAAAGGGACAGGTGAGGGGCAGGAGATATCCATCCTCAGGCGATTTCCTTGAATATCTGGGACCTGTTACCATGAGCCTTCCCGGGTTCTGGAATCAATGTTGGGAAATTGCAGGGCAACGCCTTCCTTAACTGTATCCCACCACTGGTGGGTATGTCCTCCCGGGGGACAGGATATACCCAGGGATGGTGATGGCGCTTCATGAAACATGACCCATCAGGCCTGGTCCTGTGAGTATGACGGTGTCAGATTGTTTCCTGACTGGGAGTGTGATGCTGGAAAAGCACAGCAGGTCAGGCAGCATCCGAGGAGCAGGGGAATGAAAGTTTCGAGCATAATCGCTTTATAAGGAATGAGGCTTGTGGGCCGGGAGTTTGAGGAATAAATGGGAGGGGGCCAGGGCCACCCCAACATTCTATAACTGACTTTCCTCGGAACGTTCTGTCCCTGACATTCTATAACTGACATTCCCCGGAACGTTCTGTCCCTGACATTCTATAACTGACGTTCCCCGGAACGTTCTGTCCCCAACATTCTATAACTGACATTCCCCGGAACATTCTATCCCCAACATTCGATAACTGACATTCCCCCCGGACGTCAGTGAATTGAACAAACGATAAGGTCCCGAGGGAAGAGATCCCGTTCCAGGGAGAAGGAGACACTGTTCCGAAGGCCCCTCAGGCAGTTAAAGAGGTGAAAACGTTTTCCCTGCGTTTATATTTCTTTCCGACACAGGATCGACCACAATTTAAACCAAAATACAGAAATTCCCAAATTCTGTTTGTCTTCAGGAAACTGGGAGAGAATCCTTCAGGACAGCACCGCTTCCACCCTCCGTATTAGGAACTGGGAAGGCGTGACCTGGGTCTGCTCTCGAGTGATCGAGTGTGTGGGGATGTTCTAGAAACCATCTGTCCTTGTGGATGTGTATCTGTGTGTTTGATAAGGGAGGGTTTCTTGTGGTTTATGTGACATTTTTGTCAGTAATTCCGACCTTCCCATTATTTATTCCAGCTCCAATTATTTTAATAAATCCCTAAATACAGGGACACATTTGAAAATCTCACTGGGTCCCCGATCAAACGGGTCCCTTTGCCTCCAGGCTGATGGATAATGGGTTTGTTTTCCTTCCTCACAGTTAACCTAGTGACCATCTACGTCCTGCTTTAGAAAGATTGTGGATTGTCTCCACGTGTCAGACGTTACCTGGGGGCCATGGCAGCGGGGGATCTCCTGGTCATTATCCTCGACCTGATCCTGAGACACATTCCCAATGTTTGTCGGCAATAGTTTTATTTACTGAGGGACTCCGTCACCGTTTGTAATATCCACGCCGTCCTGCTTTATGCAGCCACTGACTGCTATGTCTGGTTCACCATCACTTTCAACTTTGATCGGTTTGTGGCCATTTGTTGCCAGAAGCTGAAAAGTAAATATTGCAGTGAGAAAACGGCGGCTGTGGTTCTGGGAGCAGTGACTGTGCTGAGCTGTTTAAAGAACATTTCCTGGTATTTTATGCTCACGGCTCGGTATCGGCTGGGGAACGACCCCTGGTTTTGTGATGTAACACTCGCTGTTCTATACTCCAGTGTCTGGGTCACAATCGAGTCCCTCCACCACATTCTAACCACGGGTGTCCCATTTCTCCTGATTCTGCTGCTCAATGTTCTCACTGTCAGACACATTTTAGTGACCAGCAGAGCCCGCAGGAGACTCCGCGCTCACACCAAGGGGGACGCTCAGTCTGACACAGAAACGAGAAACCGAAGAAAATCCATCATTTTACTGTTTGTGATCTCGGCCAATTTCATCCTGTTATGGTCAATGTTAATGCTATATTCTATAGGGTACCAGATGTGGTGGATGGGTATGAGTCTGTGAGTCTCCATGGCTTTGTGCTGGAATTGGGTTTCATGCTGCAGATCCTCAGTTGCTGCACAAACACCGCGATTTATGCCGTGACCCAGACTACGTTCAGGCAGCAGCTGAAGGATGTCTGAAATATCCATTCACCCAAATTCATCCATCCATCAAATTCCTTCATTAATCAATCCATCCGGGATTTTCTCATTTCAGTTCAGTGTTTCAGCAATGGAGCAGCCTGTCGCTATGGTAACAGACTGACGGTAGCGCTGGTCTGTCCATCCTTATCCCACAGGGGGTTTACAGGGAAATATTTCAATGTTTCTCACAACTCAGTGGCCTGTGAGAAAAGGCACCATCCCACTGACTGTATCCATCACTTCCATTTGTAAACAATAAAACTGTTGATTAAAGCGTGCCGAGCAGCAGCATGAACGATGTCGTTGTGTGTCTTTGTGTTGGAGAAGCTGAGCTGGAGAGACAGACTCAGCCCCAAGTCCTGGTCCTCAGGGAAGGGGAGGAGAGGGGACCACACCCTGAGCTCAGGAGCTGGGTTTAACTCCCTCTGTCCTTACTTTCCCTTCTGGGTCTCCCATTCCAACTTGGCTCTCAGCAGAATTCACCTTGCTCCCTCTGTCACTCTCCCTCCATATATCCCTCCCACTTTCACATTGCTCCACTGTTCCTCTCTCCTTTCCCATTTACACACTCAATTCCACTGTCTTTGCCTTCCCCAATCCCATTCACTCTCTCTCCATCTTGCAATCATAACCTCCCAATGTTACTGTCTTCCTCGAATCCTTCGGTGCTGGGGGAACAGAAGAGGGTTGTCGTTCTTCAGGCCAGTGTTAGGGATCAGAGATTGGGACGGCATATCAGGCCATTGCCAGGGCAACTGTATGGAGATTGGGCCAAACGCCATTGCTCGGGGTGATAGTGGATGTGAGAACACCAGCCGTTACCAGGGGGTAGCAGGTGGAGTGGCAACGTAGGCTGTGACTGAGACTGGTGCAACTGGATGTCACAAACAGAACACATTGTGTGGTACATACTGTCTGTTACTCAGGGAATAGAATGGGGATGGT
>NW_025213580.1:31625-34169 GCF_004010195.1 Chiloscyllium plagiosum | reverse complement strand
AGTGAACATAGGAGGGGGATGTGCAGGTGATTGAGCGTGACGTTGTGAGAAATTTCGGGGGATTCGGAAACCGTGGGTGACTGCGTTGTGGAGTAAGCCTGACAGTGGGGGAGTGTATCGGGAAGTGACTGTGACAGTGGGGGGAGTGACTGTGGGAATGCCATGGCGGTGGGGGCTTGCGAGGATGTGCACGTGAGAGAAAGGGAGTGTCCGGGTGAGTGAAATTAATTGCCGAGAAGTGTCTGGGAGGAGCGAAATTGATAGTGGGAGTGTGAGAGTGGCAAGCGTGTTGGATAGTTTGGATGTGCATGGGGGAGTGGGATTCACTGTTGGAGAATGTACGGACGTACAAAAGTGACTTTGGGGCACTGTGTGGTGAATTGAGCCAGATGGTGGGCAGTTCTCCAGGAAGTAAGAGTAACTTTTGGGAGTTTGCGGGAGTGTGGAGGGGAGGGATCATGACTGTGAATGTGATGCTGTGAGAGTGTGCAGAGGCATGCTTGTGATGGTGTTGGAGTGTGCAGAGGACTGGATGAGGCGTTGGGGCATTGTGCAGAGGTGTGAGCCTGACAGTGGGGAAGTTTTTGAAGAAGACAGCATAAGTTTTTGGGCGTGTAAGCAGGGTGTAAGGGAGGGATCGTGGCTGTGAGCATGATGCTGCGAGAGCGTGCATAGGCGTTAACGTCATCGTGGTGGAGTGCGTGGGTGATTGAGCATGACGTTGTTGCAGTGAGTGGGACAGTGACCATGATGGTGGGGAAGTATGCACTGGCTTGAACATGACGGCAGGGGGCTGCATGAGGGAGTGAGCATGACGTGAGAAAGTGTGTAAGAGAGTGGACATGATGATGACTAACGACGAAGGATGGGGGAGTGTGGGCCCGGTAGGCATAATGGGGGGCATGTGTGGGGGGTCGAAGTATAAAAGTGGGGGAGTGTGCGGTGAAGTCAGAGTAACGGTCGTACGGTGTTGTTAGACTGAAAGCGACTTTGGGGTAGTTTGCGTAAGAGCAGGGGTGACGTTGAGGAAGTGTGGGGGGAATTGAGCTGCGAAAGAAAGTGGTGGTGGATACAACAATTACAACATTTAAAATGCATTTGAATGGGTAAATAAAAAAGGTTAAGAGGTTAGTGTGCAGCAAATGCTGACAAATTGGACAAGGTCCGTTTAGGATACCTAGTAAACTTTTCCTGTTTTGCTTACCCGCTAAGAATTCGTACTTTAGAATCTGACCCATTCTACCGAAGACAGCACCGTATGTGACACAATGTCCAGATTACAGAGGATGAAGTGCTGGATGTCTTGAAATGGGTGAAAGTGAATAAATCTCCGGGACCTGATCAGGTGTACCCGAGAACTCTGTGGGAAGCTAGAGAAGTGATTGCTGAGCCTCTTGCTGAGATATTTGCATCATCGATAACCACAGGTGAGGTGCTGGAGGACTGGAGGTTGTTAAACGTGGTTCCACTGTTTAAGAAGGGCGGTAAAGACAAGCCAGGGAATTATAGACCGGTGAGCCTGACCTCGGTGATGGGCAAGTTGTTGGAGGGAATCCTGAGCGACAGGATGTACATGTATTTGGAAAGGCAAGGACTGATTCGGGATAGTCAGCATGGCTTTGTACGTGGGAAATCATGTATCACAAAATTGATTGAGTTTTTGAAGAAGTAACAAAAAAGATTGATGAGGGCAGAGCAGTAGGTGTGATCTATATGGACTTCAGTAAGGCGTTCGACAAGGTTCCCCATGGGAGACTGATTAGGATGGTTAGATCTCACGGAATACAGGGAGAACTAGCCATTGGAGACTGAACTATTTCAAAGGTAGAAGACAGAGGGTGGTGGTGGAAGGTTGTTTTTCAGACTGGAGGCCTGTGACCAGTGGAATGCCACAAGGATCGGTGCTGGGCCCTCTACTTTTTGTCATTTGCATAAATGATTTGGATGCGAGCACAAGAGGTACAGTTAGTAGGTTTGCAGATGATACCATATTGGAGGTATAGTGGACAGCGAAGAGGGTTACCTCAGATTACAACAGGATTTGGATCAGATTGGACAATCGGCTGAGAAATTGCAGATGGAGTTTAATTCAGATAATTGCGAGGTGCTGCATTTTGGGAAAGCAAATCTTTGCAGGACTTATAGACCGAATGGTAAGGTCCTTGGGAGAGTTGCTGAACAAAGAAACCTTGGTGTGCAGGTTAGTACCTGCTTGGAAGTGACATCGCAGGTAGATAGGATAGTGAAGAAGGCGTTCTGTATGCTTTCCTTTATTGGTCAGAGTATTGAGTACAGGAGTTTGGGAGGACATGCTGCGGCTGTACTGGACATTGGTAAGGCCACTGTTGGAATACTGCGTGCAATTCTGGTCTTCTTCCTATCTGAAAGATGTTGTGAAACTTGAAAGAGCTCAGAATAGATTGACAAGGATGTTGCCAGGGTTGGAGGATTTGAGCTGCAGAGAGAAGCTTAACAGGCTGGGGCTTTTCCCTGAAGCATCGGAGGCTGAGGGGTAACCTTGTAAAGGGTTACAAAAGTATGAGG
>NW_025213580.1:24286-30449 GCF_004010195.1 Chiloscyllium plagiosum | reverse complement strand
TGCCAGAGGATGTGGTGGAGACTGGTACAGTTTCAACATTTAAGAGGCATTTGGATGGCTATGTGAATCGGAAGAGTTTGTAGGGATATGGGCCGGGTGCTGGCAGGTGGAACTAGATTGGGTTGGGATATCTGGTCAGCATGGACGGGTTGGACCGAAGGGTCTGTTTCCATGCTGTACATCTATATGACTCTCATAAAGCTGCTTCGAAAATTCATTTCTAATTTGGCACGTTTTATTTGGATACTCTGCACTTTGGTTATAGACTTTCCCACAAAGGAAACGTACTCTCAGCGTTCACCCTGTCACGCCTCTGAAGAATCCATACCGATTCAAAAAGTCGAAATCTCATATTGCAACTTGCAGAGAGTAAAATCCCAACTGATCTTCTGAAGGCAAACCCACCGGGCGCACATCCAGTGAAACCTCTCTGTGGAGGACTCAGCGAAATATTATTTTGTAAATAGACGGACAGAAATTTCTGAGATTCTCCAGATGTGGTCTCTGCAAGACCTCGACTCTTTTTCTCAAAACACCTGATATAAGGACCAACGTTCCTTTAAACTTACTATTTGCCTGCTGCAACTGTGTGCTCGTTTTCTGTATTTTGTGCGTAAGTACCTCAATTCCGTTTGTTGCAGAATTCCACTGCATTTTCCCATTTAAATAATACTTCTTATGGCCACTTCCAAAATTGACAGCTTTGCATTTTCCCATATAATACTTCATTTGCTAACTTTTTTGTCTACTCACATATCAAGATCTTAGTGAACCATTTGTATCCCTCTAGCAATCTGCATTTCTATTTATTTTGTGTTGTGTGCAAAATTAATCACAGTACTTTCTTCTTCCAAACTGTTCATCTCCGTTGTAAACAGTTGCAGTCTCAGCACTGATCACTACGAAACTCCCATTCGTCACATTTCACCAACCTGAAAAAGAGCCTCTTCTCCTCTGGTCATTGCTTTCTGGAAGTTTGGCAATTCTCCATCCTTGAGGAAAAAGTGAAGACGGCAGATGCTGGAGATCAGAGCTGAAAATGTCCTGAAGAAGGGCTTATGCCCGAAACGTCAATTCTCCTGTTCCTTGGATGCTGTCTGACCTGCTGCGCTTTTCCAGCAACACGTTTTCTATTCTCCATTCTTGTCAACATATTGACTCCAATTCTATGGGCCCTTATGTTAGGATGTAACCTTTTGTGAGGCACTTGTTTAGAACCTTCGTGAAATCCAAATAAGGCACATATCTTGGGTCCTTACTAACTGCTCTGGTTGAGCGTTCATCAAAATAGTCAGAAATGGTTTCTCTTTCATGGAGTCATGCTGAATCTGCTTAATTAAATTGTCATTTTCCAAAAGCACTGCAAACGTTTCCTTAATATTTGATCGAAGTTTGTTTCCAACACTAAATGTTTGACTAATCGGCCGATTATTAACTGCCGTTTACCTCTTTCCCTTTTTTAATAAAGGTGTCTTGTGAACGTATGTTTGCTCGCTGAGTTGTTCGATCCATTTTCAGACGTTTCGTCATCATATTAGGTAACATTTTAGATGAACCTCCGGATGAAGCACTGCTGATGTTTCCTGCTTAATATTGAAATCTTTGGATATCCTGAGGTGAGTGATCTAATTTCCTGTTCTTTTTTCTCAGTGGGTAACAAATGGTGTCCAGATCAATGTGTTTGTTGATAATCAACCTAATTGATATCTATCTGTGTTGTCTAGCATGGTGACAAATCGTCTGAAAATGACCCTTCCAGCTTAGCGAGCAAACCTACATCCAGATCGTGAACCTCAGGTACAAATCGTCTCAAAAGTCGATAAAGGTGTCTCATTGGCAGTTTTCAATACATCTCCAGAATCTACAGATTAGGAAAATTACAACAAACACATATGATACGACAGGAGTTCCCTCTTTTTTAATCCGCTTGTTATCTTAACAATGCTTGTGCCAGCACTAGCTGACCCTACAGCACTGATGAGACAATCACGGCAACTAATATTATCCAAATATCTTGCACATAAATACTTTGAAAGCGCAACTAGAACAATGTGGTCATTATAGTAAAGGTTGCATTTCATGAACTGCATGGGGTTAGTATTGCAAGTATGTAAATGGATTTGAAAAG
Source organism: Chiloscyllium plagiosum (assembly GCF_004010195.1). NCBI lineage: Eukaryota > Metazoa > Chordata > Chondrichthyes > Orectolobiformes > Hemiscylliidae > Chiloscyllium > Chiloscyllium plagiosum. The sequence goes on along the minus strand of NW_025213580.1, from coordinate 28,321 downwards.
CAATTTTTAATGCTAGCACCTTTCTGACATGTTGAGAGCAAATTTCCAATTTTGGCAGAACCAAAGCTTGTTGAAACAGTTTCCCCATCACCTGGCCACAAAAAAGAGATTTTTTAAAGTCGTACCCAGGTATCAGGCATGTTTTCTAGTACTTTGAATGTCAATTACACCGATGTATGATTCGAAGAGCTAACCTCGTAACACATAAATTTTTGATAGGAGGTTATAGGTAATGAACTTGTACTGATTACATACGAAATATACTCACATCCTTCTCAAACCAGAATTTGCCTTCTACTTCAAAACAATGAAATAAACTTTTTTGTTTACACGAAATGTAAGAACATTTAAAATATTTTCTAAACATTACTTTTAGATAACTAAAATTAAACGAAGAACTATCATGATTTCCTCTTATAACTGCACCTGGTATTGTTGGGATAGCCACGATATTGAACCATTTTAATAGTCAGAATCTGTGTGTAATTTTCTAATTTGTTAATCCTACATAGAACACTCAGCGATTCACAGGAGGAGAAACGAAAATGCATAGAATCGCTCCAAAATCATGGTGATGAGCTCGCGAATGCTCCTCTTAACCAGATTCACATTGGGGAAGGAGACTGGAACATTTTGCATGCAAAACATGTGCTGGCAATGTTATAGTGATTCAGCACTCGTTGTTTCTGATGTTAATTTATGCATAGTGACAATCAGAATTTAATGTGACTCAAGTACAGTTAAGACGTTCTTGGTATTTTAATACTTTGAATGGCATTAAGCTTTTTCCCGCACAAAAGTGTTTGCACTTTGCAAATACATATTCCCATGCACACACAAACACCACACATAACTTAACAATTTAATACACATTTAGTAAAATACACGCAGATCAAAAACAAGTGCAATATCACTGGCAATTATAAAAAACGATTAATTTTTGTAGTTGCTCTTTCTTAAAGATATAAAAATGGCTTTGTAATCCAAAACGCTTTGCATTACGGCAAGAATGAAAAGACTGAAGGCAGAAAATGTTGCTGAAGAGATTTCGGGCCAAGTCAAACACTTCCGTTGAAGTATTCGGCATCCTACAAAGCATTGGATAAATGGTTGGCTTGCCGGTTTACTTTCCCATTTACAAACGTATATTCTCTCTCGCAAACTGTTCCTCACTCTCTTAGTTTCATGCAGTCTCTCACTCACAATCACAATTATACGAACATGGTCTGACTCTCACTCCATCAGACATAGGTGTGGCATGAATTGAAGCAGTCTCAGTCACATGCACGGTCTAACTTGACATGGTCTGAGTAACACACATGGAATGAATGAAACAGTCTGCCCAACGCAAACGGTATGACTTTTCACCATCGCGTTCTCATGCATGGTCTGATTTGAGATAATCTCTGACACAAGCAGAGTCGAACTTGACACAGCCTCAGTCTCACGCCTAGTCTGATTCTCACTTAAGTAACAAGCACAGTGTGTCTCAGTCTCGGTGGCATGAACAATTTGACTTGACACTCTGTCAGTTGCACACACGGTCTGACTTGAAACTGTCACGGCTTCACACACGGTCTGAGTTGATATGGCGGAAGTGGGTACTGCAGATGCTGGAAAGCAGAGTGAAGATTAGGGTGGTGATGGAAAATCACAGCAGGTTAGGCAACACCGAGGAGCAGGAAAATCGCCTTTTCGGCCAAGAGCCCTTCATCAACACTTCCTGATGAAGGGCTTTTGCCCGAAACGCAATTTTCCTCCCCATCAGATGCTATCTGACCTGACATGACACAGTCTGGGTCGCACATGGGGATTGACTTGACACTGTCTCAATTTCTCAGATGGTCTGACGTGGCATTCTCAGTCACATGCGCAGTCTGACTTTACACCTTCTTGACCATACATACGGCCTGACTTGATGCAGTCACACACAGGATCTGACTTCACTAATTCGCACTCACATGTATGGTCTGCCTCGACGCAGTTTCAGTCGCTTGCATGGTCTGACTTGACACAGCACAGGTGACACGTACAAACTGACTGCGACAGTCTGGGTGACAGACTGGCACTGACTTGACACAGTGCTGTTCAAATACATGCAACGAATTGACACACTCTTGGTGACATTTACGGACCAACTTGACAAATTCTCGGTCACATGTAAGGTCTGACTTGGCACAGTCTAGGAGACTGACATGGACAGAGTTGATACAGTCTGGATGAAATGCATGGTCTGACGTGACACAGTCTCAGTGGCACACACGGTCTGACTGTACACGATCCCAGTCATACATAAGTCTGACTTGACACCATATCACACAGGTGCATGGATTCACTTGACACAGTCGAAGTCGCAGGCATGGTGTACCTTCACACAGGGGCATTCACGAGCACAATCTGATTTAACACAGTCTGATATCACGCAGTCACACTAAAACGCAGGAACTGACTCGTTAGTCTCAGTCACACGCATGGTCTGACTTGACACAACCTTAGTCATCTGCCAGATCAGACTTGACATAGACTCAGTCACACTAACAGATTGACTTTACGCAGTGTCTGTCGCATGCACAGTATGATTTCACAAAGTTGCAGATATGCGCATGATCTGGAAGATATAGACTGTAGTGAAATAGATGGTGACATCTTGCAGAATGTCCAGATTACAGAGGAGGAAGTGCTGGATGTCTGGAAACGGTGAAAGGTGGATAAATCCCCAGGACCTGGTCCGGTGTACCTGAAAACTCTGTGGGAATCTAGAGAAGAGATTGCTGGGCCACTAGCTGAGATACTTATATCATTGATAGTCACAGGAGAGGTGCTGGAAGACTGGAGGTTGGCAAATGTGGTGCCACTGATTAAGAAGGGCGGTAAAGACAGGCCAGGGAACTCTAGACCGGTGAGCCTGACCTCGGTGGTGGGCACGTTGTTGGAGTGAATCCTGAGGGACATGATGTACATGTATTTGGAAAGGCAAGGACTGATTCGGGATAGTCAACACGGCTTTGTGCATGGGAAATCATGTCTCACAAACTTGATTGAGTTTTTGAAGAAGTAACAAAAACGATTGATGAGGGCAGAGCAGTAGATGTGATCTATATGGACTTCAGTAAGGCGTTCGACAAGGTTCCCCATGGGAAACTGATGAGCAAGTTTAGATCTCATGGAATACAGGGAGAACTAGCCATTTGGATACAGAACTAGTTCAAAGGTGGTGGTCGAGGCTTGCTTTTCAGACTGAAGGTTTGTGACCAGTGGAGTGCCACAAGGATCGGTGCTGGGCCCTCTACTTTTTGTCATTTACCTAAATTATTTGGATGCGAGCATAAGAGGTACATTTAGTAAGCTTGCAGAAGACACAAGAATTGGAGGTGTAGTGGACAGCGTAGAGGGTGACCTCAGATTACAACATAATCTGGACTTGTTGGGACAATGGGCTGAGAAGTGGCAGATGGAGTTTAATTCAGATAAATGCGAGGTGCTGCATTTTGGGAAAACAAATCTTAGCAGGACTTATACATTTAATGGCAAGGTCCCCGGGAGTGTTGCTGAACAAAGAGAACTTGGAGTGCAGGTTCACGACTCCTTCAAAGTGGAGTCGCAGGTAGATAGGATAGTGAAGAAGGCGTTTGGTATGCTTACCTTTATTGGTCTGAGTATTGGCTACTGGAGTTGGGAGGACATTTTGCGGCTGTACAGGACATTGGTTGGGCCAATCCTGGAATAATGTGTGCAATTCTGGTCTCCTTCGTAACTCAAAGATGTTGTGAAACTTGAAAGAACTCAGAAAAGATTTACAAACATGTTGCCAGGGCTGGGAGAAAGTGAGGACTGCAGATGCTGGGGATCAGAGCTTAAAAATGTGTTGCTGGAAAAGTGCAGCAGGTCAAGCAGCATCAAAGGAGCAGGAGAATCGACGTTTCAGGAATGAGGAGGGTGTGCCAAGCAGGCTAAGATAGAAGGTAGGGAGGAGGGACTTGGGGGAGGGGCGTTGGGAATGTTATAGGTGGAAGGAGGTTAAGGTGAGGGTGATAG
>NW_025213580.1:6207-21485 GCF_004010195.1 Chiloscyllium plagiosum | reverse complement strand
TAACTCTCAATCGCCCCCATTGAACCTTCACGTCTCATCTTGGGATAGGCCGCCCTCTTCCATTTAACAAGGGATTCCAATTCCTTATTAAACCACGGCTCCCTCGCATGACCCTTTCCTCCCTGCCTGACAGGTACATAATTATCAAGGACACTCAATAGTTGCCCCTTGGACAAGTTCCACATATCATTTACACTCTTGCCTTGGAGTCTACTTTTCCAAGCCACACATCCTTAATCATTCCTCACCGCATCATAATTTCCCTGATCCCAGCTATAACTCTTGCCCTGTAGTACACACTTATCCCTCTCCATCACGAGTGTAAAAATCACCGAATTATGGTCACTATCCCCAAAGTTCTCACCTACCTCTAATTCTAACACCTGGCCTGGTTCGTTACCCAGAACCAAATCCAGTATGGCCTCACCTCTTGTTGGCCTGTCTACATATTGTGTCAGGAAACTCTCCTGCACACATTGAACAAACACTGACCCATCTAACGAACTTGAGCTATAGCTTTCCCAATCAATATCAGGAAAGTTAAAGTCCCCCATAACAACCACCCTATTACTGTCACTCATCTCCTGAATCACCTTCCCTATCCTTTCTTCAATGATTCTAGGACTATTAGGAGGCCTGTAAAAGACTCCTAACAGGGTGACCGCACCTCTCCTATTCCTAACCTCACTTTAAACCCATTGTCAGTTCCATTTCCCCGGTACAAGTTTGAAGCCGTGGTAATGATGCCACATCCGTTTTGTGTCCAGCTTGTACAAATGGAATCTCTACAATCTCGGTGAGCAGGTGGGAGGGCTCACAACACATAGTCCCTCCCACCTCACCCCCACTCCTAGGAAGGGAGCACGGATGTTCTCTCCTACATCTAATTCTGTAAACAGAACATATACTGAAATTAATTTGCGATATTTACTGTTCTCCCCACTTTTCCTCACATCTTCAATAATCTGAGCTCATCTATACACAGGGCCCTCTGTTCCTGCACCTCCTTTGTAACAGTACACCCTTCTTTATATTGTCTTTCAATGTTTTCAGACATGTCACCTGCAAAGATCCTCATCTGCCAGATATCTGAATTTTGAACCAACTTGTCGCTGTCCCTTTGGAGTTCAGTAATAAGATCTATTCGTGATTATTCAAGGCGTAAAGTGTGCCTACAGGATTTCTTTCCCCACTGTTGCAGACGGTAGATAATTGATATTTACTCGGACAATCATACCCATACATTTAAGGATGTTTACACTTTACATCGATGGTGGAACTTATGCACTAAACATTCTGCATATGAGGCAATTACTTTAATTTTTGTGACACAATGAAAAATGTTTCGTATCGTTCAGTAAAGTTAACCAAATTTTAAGAAATCCATAATGAGCTGAAAGGTGCCACTTAAAAAATGACCCAAAATCTGGCATGGTTTAGGTCTTGTGTCGTGGGTATCCCCTCTGTCTCTGAGCCTGAGCTCTGGATTTGATTCTAGTGCCCTAATTTCTGTGGTAGTGTCTCTAGCTCTGAACCAGATGGTCTGGATTCACGTCTTTTCCGTGTAGAGCTGAGTCACAGCATGTCTGAACAGGATGAGAAACATCCGTAATGAAGAATCTTGCAGATTTCGGGGCTATTGCCTCATGGTGATAGTGTCCCCACCTCCGGGCACAAAGTTCTAGACTCACAATGTGTTTAAACAAATTGAAGACAGTGATTTTCGAATCGTGATTTGATTGGGAGGGAAGGGGTTAATTAGTGAATTTCAGAATTCAGGTGCAGGACAACTGAAAGTCCATGTATTTGTATTGATTGGAGTCAATGTTGCAAATAATAGAGATTTTTAAAAATCACAAAATGCATGAATACGGTGATTGTTCAAGATGTTTTCCCCTGGGCGGGGCAGTCCAAAACTAGAGGACATAGGTTTAAAGTCAGAGTGGAAAGATTTAGAAGAGACGTCAGGGACAACTCTTTTCATGCAGAGGTTGGTGTGTGCATGGAATGAACTTCCAGGCGATTATGGTGCAGTCTGGTAGAATTTGAACATTTAAAAGGCTCATGCTGCCAGACCTTCCGGGCATTTCCATCAATTTTTGCATTCCTTAAAGAATAAGATGCAGTCAAATTAAAACAGATATTCTGAATACATTACACGCTTTATTTTTAAATTACGCAGGCATATACAAATATACCTTCGAACCAACTATTTCTATTTTTCAAATAACGAAATGGCTCTGCATCTCACGACAACAACGATGTATTACATGGGGAAGGGAATTTGATGGAGTCATAATTCGGACGATGTTCAAGGAGACGAATGATCATTGTGGTTTAGGAGAACAATATTGTGTGATTCGCTCAGAGAGGGAGATAATGGAATCTGCCTGAGAAGGAGCGGACTACTGCACTCGCTCTCCTTCCTTGTTCCTCAGCACAGCAATGTATGCAAGTGGGGTAAAGTAAACCGTCAATCATCTTTACCCTTCGTGGAGGATTCCACCTCAGAATTCATTGGTGTCTTCTCATTGCCTGAAGCAAAATGAATTCAGCCAAATTCAACTGTAAGAGGAAGTAATTCCATGTCCAGTAGCTTGTGTGAGCGGAATAATTTCAGTAGCAGAAGAACATTTTGAACGATATCTCATGTTTCCTTTCGTCATGAGTTCACTTAACACTTGGACAACATTCTTCCCAGTTACAACAGTAGCAATATTGTTTCTCGGTTTGTGTGTGCGTGCCTGCGTGTGTATGTAGTGTTTTTTTTTAAGAAAGGGAAGTATTGCTTACATATTTACAATATCCAGATTGTCATTCATCTTTCTACCGTAGTTTAAATAACTTTGCTTTGCATAATAAATGTGCTATATTCGCAGATTAAAGGAAATTTGATCCTAAAATTGACCCTGTCACAGTCTGAGATCGATATCAACAGACACGAAACCAATCTCTGTCCATTTAAAATGTGTCGTGAACACTGGAGGAGTGGGAGTACAAAAGGAAACGGTGACCAGATAAGCAGGAGAATTATAGGCCAGTGAGCCTGACGTTAGTGCTGCATAAATTGTGGGTGGGGTTTTTAAGGGAAAGGAATTCCGTGCACTTGGGAAGGCGAGAACTGATTAGAGATAGTCAAAATGGATTTGTGCAGTGGAAATTATGTGTCGTTAATATGATGGAGTGTTTTGAAATAGTGATAGAGTACATTGATGAAGGCAGTTTGTCAGACATTGTCTAAATATACTTCAGGAACGTGAGCATAAGATTCGATTGGTAGACAAATTAGGACGGTTATGCAAGGGGAACTCGCTAATGCGATTCAAATTGGCTTGAAGGTAGACGATTTTTTTTTTTGCAGATTGGAGGCCTGTGATCAGCGGTGTGCCACAAGAATCAGTACTGAGTTCACTGCTTTTCATCATTCATACAAAGGATTTGTATGTGAATATCGGATGCACAGAGACTAAGTGTACAGATTACATCAAAAAGGTCGTGCAGTGCATATCTCAGTATACAATGGGACGACAAACAGATGGGCCATTGGGGCAAGGAGTGGCAGATTAAGTTTGATTTCGAGAAGTATGAAGTTTTGCATTTTGGAAAGGCAAACCAGGGCAGGAATTGTACACTTAGTGGTGAAGTCTTGGCGAGTGCAGCAGAACAAATCGGTTATGGCATTGTGCATAGAAGTGGGATGGCAAGTTGCTCCTCTACAGCACGTTGGTAAGGCCAATTTAAGAATACTGTGAATAGTTGGTTTTCTTCTGCTGAAGGAAGAATGTTGTTAAATTTGAGAAAGTACAGAAAACAAACAACATCCTTGCTTCGGGACAAGAGGTTTTGAGCTGTAGGGAGAGGCTGGATAGTTTAAGTTTAAAAAAACCCTGGTGTGTCGGCTGCAGAGGGGCGACATTACAAAGGTTTACAACCATTGGGGGCATGGATAATCTGAATAGCCAATATCTGCCTCCTAAGATAAGGGAGTCCATAACAAGAGACATAGTTTGAAGGAGAAAGTGGAAAGATCCCGATGGACTTTTGGAGTGGGAATCCTCTTCACAGAAGCGTGCCTCTATGTCCACATTTTTTAAGCTGATTCAGTTAAATATTTGACAGAAGGCATCACGGATAACGGGATTCAGAAAAGAAGTGGGGCTGAGACCACACCCAGATCAGATGCAGAAAGTGACCAATTCCGACTTCTCAGGCCAATGTCTCTCTGTTCCATTCAGACCCTCAAACGTGCTAGACAGGAACCTTTGGAGGCTACTATCTCCCATTTCATGGTGCACAGAAACAGAAGATAGTATTCAGCCCCTCAAGCCTGTCGCACATGATTTGACGTTTTCCGAAAATTATAATTTGAAAATCCCGGCCTGGGAAACAAATAGTCCACTCGCCTCTTTTCACAGAGCTTCCCTCTGTAAATTGTGCTTCATTTATTGGTCATGTTGTAGACTCTGTTTCACTGTGAATATAGCCCCCATACCTCAGCCACTGATGGCTCAGAAAATCCTTTGGTCTCCTTGATGAATCATTCAATAACAGAATGCCGTGGAAATTAAACTATTTGTCTCAAGTCTTAGCAAGAGCAAAGAAAAGACTTTTATTTACATTCTGCAGGATTGGACCCAGTATATTCAGCTAAATGCATCAAAGTAAGGGGTATTTTAGTATTGTTCGGATAATTGCCTTATTCTGTTTCTTATCATGCTTTAAACGGCAAATACTGGGAAAACTCAAGGTGTTATGCTCTCATACCCTTGTCTTGGACATAATAGTTCTTCAGATTTCACTGAGTTCGGCTGTCGCAAGGTCGAGTTGAATGTTTACAAAATTCAAACAGAGAAAATCTGGCTGCAAACTTCATGAAAGTATTGTTTAAAAAGCTCAGCATAGCGCTACATTTTAGAAAAGCTCTCTCTTTCAAATTTAACAGCAAACAGACAATTTTCCATTATACAGAACTTCGTTGAAAATAATACCCACGAACTTTCGAATACCAGAATATGAAAACATCAGAAACACGAATAAACAATTCGCCCGGCCTCAATTCTGCCTTGCCCTTCAAGAAGATCATAGTTGACCTATTCTCGAACTCAAATATTCCATCGTGACCAATTCTTCATTATCATCATATCCCTGAACAATCAACATCCATCCACCTACATTTTCAATGCTTTCAGTAATTTACCTTCCTGAACACAAAGAAAAAGGGAACTCCTGACATTCAATGCCTTCTGTTTGAAGAAGTACACATTACTTCTATACTATGACCAACCGATGTGAACAAAAGAGGTCAATACAAGGTCTCTGGTACGAATGGCTGGCCATGACATCAAGGCAATAGTTAACTGAGAAATACATCACTGAATGAACAAAACTGAACTTAACGCGAATCTGTGTATACTCCCCACTGGTTGGAGTCAATCACAGCACAAAGGAAGAACTTTGTCGTTCGTGGATGTCTATCATCTCTGTCCTGGGTTATCTCGGTGGAGATCCTCAGGTTATCTTACCACAAACATCTTTAGGTACTTCATCAATGCCTCCACCTAGCCCCCTCCTCACCATACGATCAGAAATGTGGATGTTCACTAAAGATCACACAATGTTCAGAACAATTCGTCCCACCACGTCTCCTGAAACCGTCTCTGTCCATGTACAGCAAAACGTGGACAACATTCAAACTTGATCTCTTAAACAGTCAGTAACAATAATTAATAAGGTAAAAAAATGACTGCTGAGGCTGGAAAACAGATTCTGGATCAGTAGTGCTGCAAGAGCACAGCAATTCAGGCAGCATCCGACGAGCAGCAAAATCGACGTTTCGGGCAAAAGCCCTTCATCAACAATAATTAACAGTACTGTTATGAAGTTGAAGGCGTGTGTTGTACCTTTAAGACAGACTGAATGTTTTTCTGAATTGAGAACTTACACACACATATGTGATGTGACTTGATGGCAGCCTCAGACCGCACTGGAAAATTGAAAATATGTAACATTTGTCTGTGTAATGGATATCTGAGTTGGTTGTTGTTTTGACAACAACTCGACTTTAAACAAACAGTATACATTATGCCCCAGGATACTAAACTCCAATCGAGTTTTTAATTCAGTTTATGCCAACATCAAACAATGAGACGATCCGGTGTTGGGAACATATTAATGTAGGAATTTTGAAAATAGTAGACAGAGGACCGGCCACCGAGAGAGACACAATAAATTAGGAAATCTCTTTCAAAGTTACCTTTTCTTATGAAACATATTTCCAGGAAAATGAAAGAAGACGACCCAGGGATATGTTCAGCCAGCAGAAGACAGACACCGAAGACAACAGCTTCTTTCTGTATTCTTAATAAGTTGAAGTAATTTTAATAAGTGTCTTATTGGAATAGCATATTGTCATAGAGCTGGAGGCATGTATAAGTATTTAAGAGAAAGGGTTGGTAGAGGTGTGTATCATTGATTTTCAATGTTCATTTTTCGAGGGAAAGTTTGAACTATTATTTTGATTAAATGGTGGAATTTGGGAGTTCTCTGTCACGCATATTTTAACAGAATACGAGGTGGGGTTGAAGATCTGCATCCCCTGAAGAAGGCCCTTTGGTTCACGATCAGTCAAAATAATCGACAAATATGGTGTATTCAAAAAGCAAGGTTAATTAGTTTACTGAATTAAGGTACCTTGACGCAATTCTAACCAGCAACACACAGATGGAAACTTCCTCTGTGTTCCAGGGTCAAGTTGTGCAATCACATTTGAAAATTATACATTATTATATGTTTTTTTTTAGTAATAGTACAGCCTTAATTACAAGAAAGACCAATCATATATAATAAGGATACATGATTTACAGCAAGTTATTCCAGTGATATTTCCTCGGAAAGAGTTCTTAATTGCACAAAAAGTCCAATCAACTGTAAAATGGCTATATGATTGAAGACAGACTAATCCCATGGTATTTCCCTTAAGAAGGATATCTAATTTACGTAAATTGTTCTACCATGCATACGGTCAAGGTTAGTTCAAATGATCAATTAGGGTGTCAGCATTCATCTTACGAAAACTCTATTATCCTCTTATCTTTGAACTGCAACTTATTTCTGCGAATCAGCAGTATGTTCTACAGTATGGTTCACAAGCCTTTTTATCGAATTCATTTAAATCGAGAAACTATTTTGTTTTAATAAAAATCTACATATATTGTAGCCTAAGTTCTAATTTTGGACCGTCAAGGTGAATGTTTATTGGTATTAGGTGTAATTTATAGAAGGGTTCACGGCCGTGTCGCACAGCACTGCGTGACACTGATGCAATGCAATCTACAGTGTTTTAAATTGAAAACAATTTATTTAAATAAAAATTGTAGTTAAAATACAACGAAAGAAAGAGTAATTTAGAATAACGTATTTCTGTTGGACGACTTCACAGAATAAAAGATGAAGGAAGTATTATTAATTAGCTGTTCTAATATAGGAACATCCCACAACCACAGCACTTGTCAAGAAGAAAAAAAAAATGAGACACAGATTCTCGCATGCACTTCTCAAATCGAGTAGGAGAAAAACATCAAGAGAAATTCCAGAAAGAATACTAGCCAGAAGACATTCACTGAAGCTTTCAAATCAGTTGAGACCCCTGTAGCTTCCAATGATACTGAGGAACCAAATCGGAGAAATCCCAAACTCTGAGATCTGGTGACGTCCATTCAGGCTGTATTATTGTAAAATTAATGAAATGGGATGGTCAGCTTGTGAATGATATCACAGAAGATTACAAGAATTTTTCAGATGCACAAGTTGGAAGACAGGAAAGCAAGAGCAAACATTGTACTGCTCGAAAATGAGCCAGGAGAAGTTGTCGGAAAGAAATAAATAGCTGAGGAATTGCACGGTTGCTTTGCATCAGTCTTTTCAGCGGAAGGCACCAACAGCCCACTAGAGTTTCAAGGGAGTCGGGAGCAGAAGTGAGTGCAGTGACCATCATAAGGAGAAGATGCTGGGGAATGTGAAAATCTGAAAGTGGATAGATCACCCAGACCAGATCGTTTGAGCTCCATTGTTCTAAAGAGATAACTGAGGACATTTTGAAGGTATTATTGATGTTCGTTCAGGAATCACTGGTGTCGGGTGGGGGTTGGGGGTTTCCAGATGACGAGCGACGATAACCTCTCAGTTTAAGGAAAGAGGGAACCAGAAGACAAAATGTTGCAGGCGGTCAGGCAATTTGAAACTTTTGTCAAGAAGGCTCAGTGTAGTCCTGGGTTTATGAATAGCGGTAATGTGTATGAAAATATGCAGGGTTTATGAATAGCGGTAATGTGTATGAAAATATGCAAGTTACGGAATACTTGAAAACTGTATGACGAATCTACAGGCGAGTTCGGGTTATAGTTACAAATGCTATTGTAAAGAGCAGACTTGCAAGTATGGCTTAAAGAAAGGAAATCGGTTAGAAGGAGGCAGACAAATGCGTGACAAACAGACTGTGTCACAAAACTAGATTTTTTTTTTCTAAAAGGTGCTCCTTGACTCAAGGAGACGATGCCATTGACGTTTTTTTTTCAGAAGGACAAAAAACCGGACCGGACTCCGAGCATTCTGGTTTGGTGCAGAGATGAAAATTATTTTTGGAGGCATTTTGTTTGTATGTAAGCAATGAAATGTAAGCAATGTCCGCTCGCTATCTGAGCTGAGCAGTTTTAGTTCAGTCTTGAACAATAAACTACAACAGTCAGCTATGTGGAAACAGTCTCTTTTCTGCCTTCAACTTCAACCTGTAAGAATATCTTCCATGTATATTAATGTTTCAAGGGAGCTTGCTAATCGGGACTGCTGTGTATGTTTGGAACAGCATAAACAAGTCTAGTTGGATAGATTGAGTTCTGCAGGGGTGTTTTACTCTGTTCTTTGTGTTTCATTGCGTAAGTTTGTGAATAAATTATTGTCTGTGTTAAAGTCTAGTAGTTAACCTCGCTCAATTAATGAGGTAACTTTCGCTATATACTTACTTAAACAAATTGCAAGGTTGTGGTCTGGGTCTGCCTGCTGTAGAATGTTTTGAGTGGTCTGGCTTACTCGATAACAGCTGTCACTGAACCCTGTTGTTAGGATGTGGGGAACAATTTGTTACTCAATAGACTCCAAAATAAACTGTCAAAAACACAATTAAAGCTGTTGCTGTGGAGGTCCTAATGTGAAACTATGTAGTCTAGGCTAAGGAAGAAATAACAACAGATGTTTGAAAAGATTGCTGAATCGCTCCTCATTCCTTAGTGAATTCATTGTACACTTTCCATCCAATTTCTTGTCATTACTGCTCAAAATGCAGACTCCTTTACTTTAGCAAAACCAAACAGTGACCATTTTGTAGAACACTCCACTCCATCAATAGCAGTATTCTTTGTACCAGACCAGAAACGTCAAAATATTTCAACTTCAATTTTCAAAACTTGAAAGCCTCTGCCCAATAAAGTATATAGAGTCATAGAGTCATAGAGATGTACAACTTGTAAACAGAGGCTGAGGTCCAACATGACCATGCCGACCAGATATCCAAACCCAATCGAGACTCACCTGCCCAGTCCATGTCCCTCCAAACCCTTCCTGTTCAAATATGCATCCAAATGCCTCTTCAATGTTGCAATTGTACCAGCCTCCACCACTTCCTCTGGCAGCTCAATCCATACATGTACCACCCTCTGAGTGGAAAGGTTGCCATTTAGGTCTCTTTTATATCATTCCCCTCTTACCCTAAACCTATGTCCTCTATTTCGCGAATTCACGACCTGAGCAAAAATACTTTGCCTATTTATAGAGACATAGTGTCATAGAAATGACCAGCATGGAAAGAGACCTGTCAGTCTAACCCGACCATGCCGACCAGATATCCCAACCCAATCTTTTCCCACCTGCCAGCACCCAGCCCATATACCTCCAAACCCTTCCTATTCATATACCCATCCAAATGCCTCTTAAATGTTGCAATTGTACCAGCCTCCACCACATCCTCTGACAGATCATTCCATTCATGTACCACCCTCTGCGTGAAACAGTTGCCCCTTTGGTCTCTTTTAGATCTTTCTCCTCTCACCCTAAACTCATGCCCTCCAGTTCTGGACTCCCCGATCCCGGGGAAATGACTTTGCCAATTTATCATATTCACGTTGCTCATAATTATGTAAACATCTATAAGGTCACCCCTCAGCCTCCGACACTCCAGGGAAAACAGCCCTAGCATGTTCATCTGCTCCCTGTAGCTCAGATCCTCCAACACTGGCAACATCCTTGTAAATCTTTCCTGAACCCTTTCAAGTTTCACAACATCTTTCTGATAGGATGCAGAGGAGAATTGCACGCAATATTCCAACAGTGACCTAACGAATGCCCTGTATATCCGCAAAATGACCTCGCAACTTCTATACTCAATACTCTGACCAATAAAGGAAAGCATACCAAACACCTTCTTCACTATCCTATCGATCTGCGACTCCACTTTCGAGGAGCTATGAAAATGCACTCCAAGGTCTCTTTGTTCAGTGACACTCCCTAGGATCTTACCATTAAGTGTATGAGTCCTGCTAAGATTTGCTTTCCCAAAATGCAGCACTTCGCATTTTTTGGAATTAAACCCCATCTGCCACTTATCAACCCATTGGCCCATCTGGTCCAGACCCTGTTTTAATCTGAGGTAACCCTCTACACCTCCAATATTGGTGTCATCTGCAAACCTACTAACTGTACCTCTTATGCTCGCATCAACATCATTTATTTAAATGACAAAAAGTAGAGGGCCCAGCAACGATCCTTGTGGCACTCCACTGGTCAGAGGCCTCCAGTCTGGAAAACAACCCGCCACCTCCACACCCTGTCTTCTACCTTTGAGCCAGTTCTGTATCCAAGTGTCGAGTTCTCCCTGTATTCCATGAGCACTAACCTTGCTAACCAGTCTCCCATGGGGAACCTTGTCGAACGCCTTACTGAACTCCATATAGTTCACATCTACTGCTCTGCCCTCATCAATCATCTTTGCTACTTTTTCAAAAAAACTCAATCAAGTTTGTGAGGCATGATTTCACACGCATAAAGTCATGTTGACTGTCCCGAATCAGTCCTTGCCTTCCCAAATACATGTACATCCTGTCCCTCAGGATTCCGTTCAACCACTTGCCCACCACCGAGGTCAGGCTCACTGGCCTATCGTTCCCGGCTTGTCTTTACCACGCTTCTTAAACAGTGGCACCACGTTTGCCACCATCCATTCGTCCGGCACCTCACCTATAACTATTGATGATACAAATATCTCTCAGCAAGAGGCCCAGCAATCACTTCTCTAGCTTCTCACAGAGTACTCGGTTACCCCTGTTCAGGTCCTGGGAATTTATCCAACTTTAACCGTTTCCAGGCATCCAGCACTTTCTCATCTGTAATCTGGATATATTGCAAGGTGTCACCATCTATTTCCTTCCAGTCTATATCTTCCATATCCTTTTCCACACTAAATACTGATGCAAAATATTCATTTAGCATCTACCCCATTTTCTGTGGCTCCACACAAAGGCCGCCTTGCTGATCTTTGGATGGCCCTATTCTCTCCCTATTTACCCTTTTGTCCTTAATATATTTGTAAAAACCATTTGGATACTCCTTAATTCATTTTGCCAATGCTATCTTATGTCTCCGTTTTGCCCTCCTGATTTCTCTCTTAATTATACTCCTACTTTCTTTATACTCTTCTAAGGATTCACTCAATCTATCCTGTCTATACCTGACATATGTTTCCCTCTATTTCTAAAACAAACCCTCAATTTCTTTAGTCATCCAGCATTCCATATATCTACCAGCCTACACTTTCCCCCGGACAGGAATATACTTTCTATGATTTCCTATTATCTAATTTCTGAAGACTTCCCATTTTCCAGCCGTCCCTTTACCTGCGAGCATCTGTCTCCAATCAGCTTTCGAAAGTTCTTGCCTAATCCCGTCAAAATTGGCATTTCTCCCATTTAGAACTTCAACTTTTAGATCTGGCCTATCTTTTTCCATCACGATTTTAAAACGAATAGAATTATTGTTGCTGGCCCCAACATGCTCCCCCACGGACACCTCAGTCACCTGTCCTGCATTATTTCCTAGGAGTAGGTAAAGATTTGCACCTTCTCCAGTAGGTACATCGACATACTGAATCAGAAAATTGTCTTGTACACTCTTAATAAATTCTTCTCCATCTAAACTTTTAACACTATGGCAGTCCCAGTCGATGTTTGGAAAGTTAATATTCCCTACCATAACTACCCTATTATTCTTACAGATAGCTGAGATCCCCTTAAAAGTTTGTTTCTCAATTTCCCTCTTACTATTGGACGGACCATAATACAATCCCAATAAGGTGACCATCCCTTTCTTATTTCTCAGTTCAACCCAAATAACCTCCCTGGATAGATTTCCGGGAATATCCTCCCTCAGCACAGCTGAAATGCTATCCCTTATCAAAAATTCCACTCCTCCTCCTCGCTTGCCTCCCTTTCTATCCTTCCTGTAGCATTTGTTTCCTGGAACATTGAGCTGCCAGTCCTGCCCATCCCTGAGCCATGTTTCTGTAATTGCTATGATATATCAGTCCCATGTTCCTAACCATGCCCTGAGTTTATCTGCCTTCCCTGTTGGGCCCCTTGCATTGAAATTAATGCAGTTTAATTTATTAGTCCTACCTTGTCCCTGCCTGCCCTGACTGTTTGACTCAATTCTGTTCACAGCTGTACCCGTCTCAGATCGATCTGTATCCTCAATATTTCCATGGGTCCCACCTTACTAGTTTAAATCACCCCGAGCAGTTCTAGCAAAATGTCCTGCCAGTATATTCGTCCCCTTCCAACTTAAGTGCAATCCTTTCTTCTTGTTCAGGTCACTTCTACCCCAAAAGAGATTCCAAAGATCCAAAAATGTGAATCCTTCTCCCATACACCAGCTCCTCAGCCATGCATTCATCTGCTCTATCTTCCTATTCCTGCCCTCACTAGCTCGTAGCACTGGAGTACTACCCTTGAGGACCTCCTTTTTACATTTCTGCCTAACTCTCTGTAATCTCCCTTCAGAATCTCACCCTTTGCCCTTCCAAAGTCGTTGGTTCCAATGTGGACAATGACCTCCTGCTGACCCCTCTCCCCCGTGAGATCATTCTGCACCCTCTCTGAGACACCCTTGATCCTGGCACCATGGAAGCCACACACCATTCTCTTTTTCTCTGCTAGCCATAGAAACGTCTGTCCGTACCTCGGACTACAGAATACCCTAACACAATTGATCTCTTGGGAGCCGACGTTCCCCGCGTTGCATTAGAGCTAGTCTCAATACCAGATACTTGGCTGTTCGTGCTGCATTCCCCATGTGAATCGTTACCCTGTTTGAAATGGGTATATCCACAAAAGATTCCTGCCTTACGTGCCGACCTCTCTCACCCTTCCTGGGGGTAACCCATCTGTGTGACTGTATCTGAGACTTGCCCCCTTCCTATAACTGCCATCTATCACATACTGTTGCTGTTGCATGTCCCTCATCGGTTCTATCTGTCATTCCAACTGATCCACTCGATATGATAAGATTCGCATCCAACAGCATTTATGGCATATATAATCCGCAATAACCCTTAAACTCTCTTTAAACTCCCACATCTGACAAGAAGTACATATCACAGCAAAGGCCATTTCACAATCTACAGACTCAGAAAATAACACCGTCTTATTCCTCTACAAACAATGCCCCAGTTTAAATTAATAGTTAAGGCTTATATTTTAAGTTTAATCAAGAGACGTATCTCCAAGAAACATATAATCAAGAAAGAATCCGCTATACTCACTACTGAAGCCATTCTCTTGGACAGACTTGAAACAACAATTAACTTATCTGATTCTGTGCTGTGAACTTCGCCCAACAGTTCCTCCAAGATTAGTTGTGAATTTCACTTTTTGTTAATTTTTCCCAGGTGCACTGCGATGTCCAGTGATACACGAATTCAAACAGCAAAGGCGGTCACTGTGCTGATTCGTTCTCTCTGTCTCTCTGTCTGTGTCCGTCTCTCTGTCTGTGTCCGTCTCTCTCTCTCTCTCTCTCTCTCTCTCTCTCTCTCTCTCTCTTATGTCCTTCCTTTGTCTGCTCTTCATCTCTCTCTCTCTCTCTCTCTCTCTCTCTCTCTCTCTCTCTCTCTCCTGCTCTGTCCACAATATGATCTTATCCCTTATAAAAGTGCTGTTGTTTTGACATTGAATTTCCAAATTCCAAAACAATGCAACAGCATACAAAACAGTAATTGCTGCTCCTGTAATTCGCGGAAATCACTTCCAACACCTAAAATATCTCAAAATAAGGAGCAGCTCTTACAAACAGAAATTTTTCCCGTCCTCCAACTTTGATGACCCAGAATCCACTTTTACCCCATCCATACGCCTCATAATTTTGTAAATTAGCTATTATCAATATAGCCAAAAAACCCTTCAATCTAACGACTTTCTAGAGTCTGCATCTTTTACGACCTCTCTGGAAAAAGAAATCAAGGACTGCATCCCTTAAAGAAATGGTTTCATAGAACAGAGAAGATAGAAAAATACAGCGCATACAGGCCCTTTGGCCCTCGATGTTGCGCCGATCCAAGCCCACCTAACCTCCACTGGCCCACTATCCTCCATATGCCGATCCAATGCCCATTCTGAAAGTCCATAAAGAGGTAGAGTCCACCACTGCTACTGGCAGGGCATTCCATGAACTCACGACTCGCTGAGAAAAGAATCCACCCCTAACATCTGTCCTATACCTACCATCCCTTAATTTAAAGCTATCCCCCCTCGTAATAGCTGACTCCATATGTGGAAAAAGGTTCTCATGGTCAACCCTATTTAAACCCCTAATCATCTTGTACACCTCTATCAAGTCACTCCTAAACCTTCTTTTTTCCAATGAAAACAGCCCCAGGTGCCTCAGCCTTTCCTCATACGATCTTCCTACAATACCTGGCAATAATTTGGTAAACCTCCTCTGCACCCGTTCCAGTGCCTCCACATCCTTCCTATAGTATGACGACCAAAACTGCACACAATACTCCAGATGCGGCCGCACCAGAGTCTTATACGACTGCAACATGACCTCAGGGCTCCCGAACTCAATTCCTCTACCAATAAAAGCCAGTACGCCATATGCCTTCTTCACCGCACTATTTACCTGGGTGGCAACTTTCAAAGATCTGTGTACATGGACACCAAGACCCCTCTGCTCATCCACAC
>NW_025213580.1:0-5342 GCF_004010195.1 Chiloscyllium plagiosum | reverse complement strand
TCCTCCCTGCCTGACAGGTAGATACTTATCAAGGACACTCAATGTTGCTCCTTGAACAAGCTCCACATATCAATTACGCCCTTGCCTTGAAGCCTACTTTTCCAAGCCACGCATCCTAAGTCGTGCCTCACTGCATCATAATTTCCCTGCCCCCAGCTATAACTCTTGCCCTGCGGTGCACACTTATCCCTCTCCATCACTAGAGTAAAAGTCACCGAATTGTGGTCACTGTCCCCAAAGTGCTCACCTACCTCCAATTCTAACATCTGGCCTGGTTCGTTACCCAGAACCAAATCCAGTATGGCCTTAACTCTTGTTGGCCTCTCTACATATTGTGTACATATTGTGTCAGGATATCCTCCTGCACACATTGGACAAACACCGACCCATCTAACGAACTCGAGCTATAGCTTTTCCAGTCAATATCTGGAAAGTTAAAGTCCCCCATAACAACCACCCTATTATTTTCACGCTTCTCCTGAATCATCCTCGCAATCCTTTCTTCTACATCTCTAGGACTGTTAGGAGGCCTGTGGAAAACTCCTGACAGAGTGATTTCACCTTTCCTATTCCTAACCTAAGCCCAAACTACCTCAGATGGCGAGTCTTCATCCATCGTCCTTTCCACCGGTGTAATACTATCTTTGACAAGCAATGCCATACTTCCCCCTCTTTTACCCGCACCTCTGACCCTAATAAAACATTTAAACCCTGGAACCTGCAACAGCCAATCCTGTCCCTGTTCTACCCATGTCTCCGTAATAGCCACAACATCCAAATCCCAGGTACCTACCCACGCTGCAAGTTCACCTACCTTATTTCGTATACTTCTTGCATTGAAGTATGCACACTTCAAGCCACATTCCTGTTTACAGGCACCCTCCTTTGAGATTGTTTGGCCTCGGGAGGCGGGGTTGTTTGGTGCAGGCGTCCCAGAGATTTTCTCTGAAGCGCTCTGCGAGTATGATCAGTGCATATGATTATTTCATATACTTTACTGGTAACATAAATACTGAAATATTTTCATGCCAACACCAAGCTGAAAGTGTCTTTCGCAACTATGGAATATAATGATCAACTTCTGCGAGAAATAACTGATTGGCCTTTCTATCTGCTCGTCATCTTCTTGCAAGAGCACAGCACCGGCACCCACATCACTTGCATCGTTAACCACTTTCAATGGTTTTGTGCAGTTTGATGTGACTTATACTGGGACAATGGTTAACACATCTGCTAGGCTTTCAAATGTCAGTCCATGTCCACTGAAAGGTCTTGCCTTTCTTAACAATTCAGTGATTGGAGCAGCCACACTGCTAACATTTGCTGTGAATTTTGAAAAACTTTTACTCAGTCACAGGAACTGTAGAACTTCTCTTCTTGTCGAGGGCATGGGAAATCCCCAATTATCCTTGTTTCTGCATCCCTTGGCGTCATTTGGCCGTGCCCAATAACATAGCCCAGGAAGGTGACTTGGGCTTTGGCAAATTCAATTTGAGCTAAATTATTCACCAAGCCTGTTTTCCAAAGTCGAGCAAAGAACTCTGACAAATGTTGTAAATGTTCCTTTCATGTGTGACTAAAAGTCACCAGGTCATTGATATATAAAACACAGTTGAGTAATCCGGTTATTGGTTAGACCGTGAAATGTGAGCAGAGCATTTACATTCCATTCGCTGTTGCGACAACTGAAAATGTGTTTGCACTTTCTGTCGAAAGTATCTGCCAGTATCATCTGACTAAGTCCAACTAAGAAATGTAAGTCTATTGTTCCGCCTTCTCAACACAACCTTTGAAACGCGGAATCAGATATGCGTTTGTCTTTGTAACTGCATTAACATTTCTACACATAACTATTGAGTACCATCTGGTTTTTGCACCATTAATTAGGGTTAGCTCCAATCACTATAACTCGTCATGGAGCATGCATTTGAATCTGCTTTGGAACCTGGGCCAAATTTAGTGGGTTACGCCTGTGTCATGTGAATGATTAATTGGAACAGCATCTCCTATATCTACACATGCGTAATTAAGTTTGATCTTCCCATCTTATTTCCAATTATTTTTTCATGGGATTGTAGTAACTATTTCAGGTCATTTCGGCTTTCCTATGGGAGATAATTCAATAATTTATTCCAATTTTCGAAAATTCGGTTCTTGCCCAATTTATTTTGAAGAATGTTCAATATAGGATCCTCTGAACTTGGTTCGTCCCTCATTGTTATAATGAATAACGCATTCTTCTGATGTTTTCCTTCCATTTTAAAATAGCCTTTGAGCACATTCACATGACACAGTCTGTGAAATTCCTTTCTGTCTGGATTTCCTACCAAGTAGTTCAACTCACTCAATTTCTTTTAGACTTAGCAAGGTCTCCCAAAACCTGTTTTAAAGTTTCAAATATCACTTTAATTAGCACTAATACCTTGTCCTCAATAGTAAACGTTTTGATGTTTGATTTATCGTCTACTTCTTGCTCCATTGCTTGCTGCAATACGTTTAAATGCCCGAAACGTCAATTCTCCTGTTCCGTGGATGCAATCTGCATAAACATGTGGTCTCTGATTATTGACTTAACAATTTTTCCTGAACCAATGCTAACTGTGTTCTCATTTCATGCTCAAAAACTAATTCAAATGGACTGAACTTAGTCAATTCATTTAGTGCATCTCTGATCGCAAAAAAACAAAACACAATAGGAATCCCGTTATCCAAATGATCTGGGTAGTCCTGACTATAATCCCTCAACGTGGTCTTCATTATCTGATGCCCCTGAGGTTCTGAATAGTTGGCAGTAGATTTGAAAAAAATTTCCCTGAGTAATCCATAACTTCATTGAATAGTTTTGATGTGAAATTTCGTCTGATTGTGTCTTTTTTCATAGTCCGCACCTTGTCAAAAAATGCGTAATTCCTCTATAAACCTTATAGCTGAAATATTCCAAAATATCCAAATGATCTGGGTAGTCCTGACTATAATCCCTCAACGTGGTCTTCATTATCTGATGCCCCCTGAGGTTCTGAATAGTTGGCAGTAGATTTGAAAAAAATTTCCCTCAGTAATCCATAACTTCATTGAATAGTTTTGATGTGAAATTTTGTCTGATTGTATCTTTTTTCATAGTCCGCACCTTGTCAAAAAATGCGTAATTCCTCTATAAACCTTATAGCTGAAGTATTCCAAAATGGAACGGCCTCTGGAAAACAAGTTAAGGCATCCATTAATGGTAGCAAATACTGATTCCCATTTTTTTCCTTTGAGGGAGGGAAGTTGCGCAAACAATTAAGACTCTTGAAAAGGTCGTGCAAATGCAG
Organism: Chiloscyllium plagiosum; assembly: GCF_004010195.1. NCBI lineage: Eukaryota > Metazoa > Chordata > Chondrichthyes > Orectolobiformes > Hemiscylliidae > Chiloscyllium > Chiloscyllium plagiosum. The sequence goes on along the minus strand of NW_025213580.1, from coordinate 2,031 downwards.
GAATAGGCATTAAAGATGCGAGTTTTATAATTGCTCTCCAATTACCTGACATGTGTGATACATCTGGCAAAATTCAGCTATATTCTTGTGCATTCCAGGCCATTACATTTTTTTTTTATTTTGGCTTCAGGTCTCCTGACTCCTAAATGACCCCCAAGTTGTAGCTCATGCGCCATTCGCAACACCGCCTTTCTACCATCCACTGGCAAAAGCATTAGATAAACTCCTGCCCATTTCTTAATGCCCGAATATGTGTTGGTCTCCATTTCCTCACTAAGATACTATTTTTAAAGATAACAACATTCAGGGATACATTCACATTTATTTTCTGTGCATGCCATTTTATACAATTGCTTTAAATTCCCATCTTGTTTCTAACTCAGTTATTTTTTGAAATAAATGTATCTTCATTGTCATCTATGTGCTCCCGGCTTGTGCCAACCATGTGACCAAACATGGTCTCTGCTGATTCCACATCAACTTTATTATCTGTGCTTTTTGATCTCTCATGATTCAGATGGTGACTTTTTGATCTCGTTATCACACATTCAGGATAATTCCCGGATACGTGTCCTGCAATTTTTTTAGTTGCCTGGATTTACACTATCTTTTGAACCACAGTTGGCAACACTCTTACCGCTGAAACAACTGTATAATTAACAAGGACAGGTTATATTCCTGGACCTGAGAGTTTGTTCAGTACTGATACCAGGAATTCTCCACTCTTCACTGAACACTCTAACCTCACTTTTGTCTCATCATCAATACTTGTTACAAGTATACCTGTGGCAATCGTCCTTCAGAAGTACATATCTCTTCAGCTTTCAGGTTCACAGTTTGAAATAATGCTCTGTCTCGTACTATTGTTACCTCTTTTCCTGCTGCTCCTGGCCTATGTGAACAAACTTTACTTCTGCAGATATTAGGCTTAAGGAGATCTGGCACTTCCTCCTTGACAAACCTCCGACCAGCCTGTACATTCTGGTGCAGTTTTCTAACCTCCACTGTGCTTTCTTTTACCACTCCAACAAAAATCACTGGCCTATCCTGTTTTTCTTCATCTGGCTTTGCAGTACTTTTCCTAACCCTCGAGCACAGTAATTTCATAATAGGCTACTTTATTGCAGTGAAACACCAGAGCTTTTTAACTTGTTTGTGCACTTAAAGGTTATGCATTTTTATCCAGTGGTAAGTTATTCTAATGATCTTCACCGAGACCTAACATTCCCTTTTCACATGAATTTTTTTCTTTTCCTTAGTTATATCCCTCACGATTGAAATTGATTCTGAAAATGAAACTTTGATTTACGGATCGACTCATAATCATCAGATAGTTGAGATCTTAATCCTTTTGTTTTAACTCTCTGCTCTTTCACACGGATTCTCCAGACATCAGAAAGTAAATGTTTGAATTCTAAGTGCCAAATTCTGAAGTTCGAACTGTCTTTCTTGATTTTGTTTCTCTCGTTTTCTCTCTCTTCTCTCGCTCTCTTCCTTTTTCTATATTTTCTCACTCTCTTTGAATGTCTCTCTGCTCGACTTTCAATGGTAATTCGTTACTCCACGTGTCTGCCATTTCCATCTTCTCCATTCTCCATTCCCTGGTTTCAGACGGTTAGGAACTGCACTTGTTTTTGCTTACTTTCACAATGATATAATTATTGAAGTTATTACAGTTCACGCTTATAAAATTCTTCGCATTCTTGTAATCATTACTGATGAAGGGCTTATGCCACAAACATCGATTCTCCTACTCGTCTGATGCTGCCAAATCTCCTGTGCTTTTCAGCATCACACTCGCGACTCTTCTCATGTTGTTAACATACGTTTCAAAAGCCTAGCAATTCCTGTCTTAAGCAGTTCAATTACTAATCTTCCACAAGCGTACAATCACAGATGCGTAGACTCTGTGCTGTCAGAAACACAGCACGGTCTTCATTAGCCCAATTTCCTACAGACGGCCTGTGGTCAGGAATATTATGACACTTCAGGTTCTCGTCCAAGTACTGTTTAACAGTTGTGAGGTTACCC
>NW_025213579.1:32210-34163 GCF_004010195.1 Chiloscyllium plagiosum | reverse complement strand
GCAAGTTGGGAAAAGTGATTAAATAACTCATAACAGAACATGCTGGGAAGGTTGCAGATGTTAGTGCCAACTGGCCAAAATGCTGGATGAAGTATGACCAGGTCAGTTTCCTTTTGTGCTCAATCACATTGAATTGGTTCATTTCAATTCAACTCTTCCTGAGTTAATTCCAAGCTGAAAGTGCAGAAGCTGACCCAGGAAATCCATCATCTTCTGAATATTTCACCATCACTCCAAGTATCAAGCAAGCACCAGAGAACTACAACCGAAGGTAATTCGTATTTGAATTGTTTTATTCCATCTTAAACATTTTGTGCCAGTACTGGTGAATAATTTAGAAGTTGATTTCTATAAACTATTATCTTAGTCTATGAAAAAATAATCACCTCAAAAAGGACCTTCAATTATATCTGGAACTATTGAGGGGGTGGATAAGGAAAATGTATGAAAGCATGAATGGGGAGATGAGGCGCAATCATCTTAGATTTATTACAGTGCAGGTAGAGGCCATTCAGCCCATTATGTCTGATTCTCTGAATGAGCATTGTCACTTAGTGCCATTCCCCTCCTTTCTCTTGGTAACCCTGCAGACTCTTCCTTCTCAAATTACAATCCAGCTGCCTTCCGAATCTCTGGCAGTGCACCCCAGACTTGAACCACATAGTGTGTGTTCAATATTTTTTCTCTCATATTGGTTTTGCTTCATGGACAATTATTTTAAATCTGTCTCCTCTAATTGTGCAAACAATTTCGACCCATCTACCCCGTCAAGATATTTCATGACTTTGAATACCCCTGTCATATCTCCTCTCAGCCTGTTATTACCCAAGGAAAACTGATCCTTTTTTTCCCCATCTATATAACTGATGATCCTCATCACTGGAACCATTCTCACGAATCGTTCCTCTCCACCTAAAGTGTCGCACTAGAATTGGACACAATACTTCACCGAGACTCAACAAGACTCTTGTACAAGTTCAACATAGCCTCCTTGCTCTTGTACACCATATTAATAAAGCTTAGGATACCGTGGGTGTGGGGAGGGGATAGCCTCATTACATGATCATTGGAACAGAGCCCCAAGTAATGTTTTGAGGATCCAGGTTTGAATCTCACCAGTTGAAACTTTATTGCTGGAACAGCACAGCAGGTCAGGCAGCATCCAGGGAACAGGAGATTCGACGCTTCGGGCACAGGCCCTTCCTCAGGAAGGGCCTGAAGAAGGGCCTGTGCCCGAAGCGCCGAATCTCCTGTTCCCTGGATGCTGCCTGACCTGCTGTGCTGTTCCAGCAATAAAGTTTCAACTTTGATCTCCAGCATCTCAGACCTCACTTTCTCCTTGAATCTCACCAGGTAATGTACTAGGGACCTGGGTACGAATCCTAAATTGGCAGTTGGTGGAATTTGAATTCAATAAAAATCTGAAATTAGGTATCAAGCAAAGTCGATTGTCAGGGAAAAAAAAAATCCGGTTTTCTAATGTCTTTTAAGGAAGGAAACTGCCATCCTTACTTGGTCTGGCTTATGTTTGACTCCAGACCCACAGCAATGTGGTTAACTCTGAACTGCCCTCTGGGCAATTCGGCATGGGTAATAAACATTCGGGATTCTGGATTAGTGGTGCTGGAAGAGCACAGCAGTTCAGGCAGCATCCAAAACTGCCATCCTTACTTGGTCTGGCTTATGTTTGACACCAGACCCACAGCAATGTGGTTAACTCTGAACTGCCCTCTGGGCAATTCGGCATGGGTAATAAACATTCGGGATTCTGGATTAGTGGTGCTGGAAGAGCACAGCAGTTCAGGCAGCATCCAAGGAGCAGCGAAATCGACGTTTCGGGCAAAAGCCCTTCATCAGGAATAAAGGCAGAGAGCCTGAAGCGTGGAGAGATAAGCTAGAGGAGGGTGGGGATGGGGAGAAAGTAGCATAGAGTACAATGGGTGAGTGGGGGAG
>NW_025213579.1:0-2662 GCF_004010195.1 Chiloscyllium plagiosum | reverse complement strand
CCCTCACCCCCCCTTTCTGCACCCCCTCCCTACCCCTCACCCTCTCCCCTTTCCTCACCCCCTCCCTCGATCCAGTCCTCGATCACTGCCCTGAGCCAGTCTCATGTTAAATTCCCATCCCATGCTTCCTCAGGGAGCTACATCCCTGTAAATTCTGTCAGCGCTATTTTCAGGGTGGGTCATGGCTGGGTTGGAGAGCCCAGGGCTGCACCCAGAAGCTGGGATTGGAGAGTGAGGCATGATGGCTGTTCCTGAGGTCAGTTTGGGTGGCAGGGGCATTGAACCCGGCAGGTGGGAACCGCAGCACGTACCCACCAGTTACCACTCAGACAGGGCAGGCTCCTGGATGGCCAGTGGAGGTCATTAGGTAGGGGAGTTAATGCCCACTGCAGGGTCACAGCGTTCCCCTGTCCATATTTACTCACATTCCCCATCTGGGCAATATAACCACCCTGAGGAAGTGCCTATGGGTTGGAGGGAGTCCCTCACTCATTACACAGTGGTGTGTTATGAAGGTGTAGATGTGTGCTGTACCTTTAAGAGAGTTGAAGAGCTGGCAAGCAGCTGACAAAGCATGGAGAGTCCTGAACGCAGAAACAGTGTAACACTTGGTCAAAACAAACAGCAGCAGCTGGGTTGCCATGAAACAAAAACAAATTCGAATCCGGCAAATCCATTTAAATTATGCCCCAAGAAACCGAAATCCAATCAAATTTGAATTTACTATTTTGATAATATTAAAACCAATGAAAAAATCTGATGTTCTGGGGTATAAACCTGGACATTTGAACAGTTAGGGGGAGAACTACCAAAAACCAACAAATGCAGACTGCGAACTGAAGAGCTTTCTGAAAGGGACCTGTCTGTGGAGAATCTGTGCAGCCGAACATCAAAGCCTACCTGGGGAGGATCTCCAGAGGAACATCTCTAAAGGAGATGCGGCAAAACTGACTGGTTTTGAAACGTGATTTTTTTTTTGTGAATCTTAATCGTGTTTTTTTTATCGAACTGGTATTTTAGAGTGGGAGGTAAAAGCTAGATTTAAGAGAAAGGAATTGTAAATAGATGTTGGTTTTAATATTCACTGATGGACTTAAAGAATAAAGTTGTTAATTTTCACTTTAAATGGTAATCTCTTTGCCTCTTGGAGGTTACAGCACGGGGTAAATCTGTGTTATGTGGCTGGTTTAAATTAGCAGAGGGGCTTTACCCCGTGTCACAGCGGGTGCCTGATGGATGGGCCTGGAGTGGGCAAGGGCATTGAGAGCCATCAGGTATAGCAGCAGAATTAGGCCGCTCGGCCCATCGAGTCTGCTTCATCATTTGATCATGTCTGATACGTTTCTCGGCCACATTCTCCTGCCTTCTCCCTGTAACCTTTGATCCCTTTATTAATCAAAGGACATACCCCTCCCTTCAACACACTCAGTGACTTGGCCTTGACAGCCTCCTGTGGCAATGAGTTTCCACAGATTAACCACCTCCAACTGAAGGAATTTTCCGACTCTTTGTTCCAAAGAGTCATCCCCTCACCCTGAGGCTGCGCCCTCGGGTCCTAGTCTCTCCAATTGGTGGAGACATTTTCTTGCCCGCTCTATCCAGGCCCCTCAGTATTCTGTAAGTTTCAATCCAACCCCCCCCTTCATCCTTCTAAACTCCATCGAGTACAGACCCAGAGCCCTCATATGACAAGCTCACCTCACACCAGCCCTTCCCTCGGCACCAATCCCCAGGTGTGACTCACCTCCCCCCCCCCCACCTCTCACCTCAGGGTCTTGGTCACTCGGCAATCCCAGGCCTCAGGCTGTTGTAATACCGGGAGTGGACACCAGGTTGTCAGGTGGTGCTGTCGAGCAGCAAAGAGTTGCCCCCCTCGGAGTGAGTGGCATCCATTGGTGGGCGGGAACCTCATTCTCAACTCCCATTGGTCACCTCCTCCATTACCTTCCACACGATGGACCCATACTTCTGCTTTGAAGATTGGGTGCCAGGTCCCATTGGGAGGCATTGACCCAAAGAGACCACCCCACGACCACCTGGTGAAGGAGCAGTGCTCCGAAAGCTAGTGCTTCCAAATAAACCTGTATAACCTGGTGTTGGGTGATTTTTAACTCTGTACCCAAAGAGAAAGCATGTGCCAAAGCCTGAACCCTTGGCCATCAAGGAACAAAGAATACAGACCCAGCTTCAGTGCTGAAGGGTGGTGCCTTTATTACAGATCCCACACTCGGTCAACTCCACCTCCCACCAGCTTTTACCACACACAACCAGCAATGTGGGTATTCCGGAGGTTAGCGAGGGTTTTGGGGATATTCCGGCTGATAAGGGGCAGGAGTGAGATCGCGATGTACGGCTAAATCCCAATACAATGTGAAAGGGCAGCAAGAATGGGGGAGGGAGAGGCCAGGCCGAGGTCTGGCGCCCATTGGCTGGCGAGATGTCGGAATCGTTCTGGATTGTCACGGAGTCAAATCGAAATGGGTTACCAGGGCGACAAGATCGGGTTGGTCAGAACGGCTGGGAGATCCGGAACCTGGGGTGGGGGCAGGTGAGGAATCAGTGGATCACGTCAGCTATCCAATCAGACATCCCGCGTCATGACTTTGCTGGACGTGTGGTTGATAAGGTCAGACCATGAGCCATAGGAGCAGGAGTAGGCCAT
>NW_025213578.1:33118-34157 GCF_004010195.1 Chiloscyllium plagiosum | reverse complement strand
AGGATCAGGCTGGGGGTGTTGTGTGAACGGCAGTAAGAGTCAGGCTGGAGGCAATGTTGAATGGCAGTGAGGCGGTGTTGAATGGTGGTGAGGGTCAGGCTGGGGGTGTTGTGTAGATGGCGGTGAGGGTCAGGCTGGGGGCGGAGTGTGAAAGGCGGTGACCGTCAGACTGGGGACGTTGTGTGGACTTTGATGAGGGCTGGGGGCAGTATGTGGATGGCAGTGAGGGTCAGGCTGGGGGCTGTGAGTGGAAGGCGGTGACGGTTAGGGATGGGGCAGTGTTGGACGGCGGTAAGGAACATGCTTGGGGCATGTGTGAATGGTAGTGAGGGTCAGGATGCGGGCGCTGAGTGGACAATGGTGAGGGTCAGGACGGGGGTGGTGTGTGGGCGGTGGTGAGGGTCAGGCTGGGTGTGTTGTGTGGACGGCAGCGAGGGTCAGGCCGGGGGCGGTATGTGAATGGCAGTGAGTGTCAGGCTAGTGGCGCTGAGTAGACAATGAAGAGGGTGAGGCTGGGGTGCTGAGTGGGCGGAGGTGAGGGTCAGGCTGGGAGGTGTGTGGACGGCCATGAGGGATAGGTTGGGGTGGGGAGTGTGAACGGCGGTGATGGTCAGACTGGAGACATTGTGTGGACTTCTGTGATGGAGAAGCTGGAGGCGGTGTGTTGACCACGGTGAGGGTCATGCAGGGGACGGAGTGTGGATGGCAGTGTGGGTCCGGATTTGGACGGTGTTGGAAGGCAGCGAGGGTCAGGCTGGGGACTGTGATGGACAGTTGGGAGTGTCAGGCTGGGGGTGGTTTTGGATGCCGGTGAGGGTCAGGCTGGGGGCGGTGTGTGGACGGCGGTGTGGGTTGGGCTGGGGGCAGTGTTGGATGGTGGTGAGGGTCGGGCTGGGGGCATTGTGTGGATGGCGGTGAGGGTCATGCTCGGCCTGGTGTGTGGGCAGATGTGAGGGTCAGGCTGGCGGAGGTGTGTGGACGGCGGTGATGGTCAGACTGGAGGTGGTGTAGAACGGTGGTGAGGGTCAGGCTGGAGGCG